>NC_064852.1:128974451-129114451 GCF_024139225.1 Suncus etruscus
TTCATTTCCAAGGTCACAATGCTATGCCCAGAGTTGCATAATCAACCTGGGACAGATCTAAATGAATATCAGTGAGGCCCTTTTCATAGTTCTCAGAGAAGATTAAGGTCAACTGCAATCAATTTGCATTTAGTAGGCTAAATCCCTTTGTGAAATAGCACTTCAAGAGTCAATGACTATTAGTAAAACAAAATAAACATCCTACAATTTAAGAAAAGGAACGAGGAATGAAAGACGGTCAGTACTCCCTTGCATGGTACTCCCTACTTTCTTACTGGTAGACCCATAACCTCACATTAGGCAGGAGGCCCAAGACTAGCATGCAATTGTAGTCTTTGTATTCCGAACCTTTTATTTTGTGCTCAGTCTGTGATAGTTGACATGTTTGTGTTGATTTGGGGATGGATAGAGGTCAGGGGGGTTAGAGATCTGGATGGTACTGGCTTTAACAGCAACCACAATCTTTACTCTGCCAGTTTCCTCAGAGAAAAGACTCTTAACTTGGGCTTGATTCCAGTAGATCTGGCAATAGCCACAATTTATTCCCAAAGTATTCAGCCTCAAATTGAACTGCCTTTAATCTGTCAGTCTGGATTCTAAGAGATAGACCCAATAGCCAGACCATTGGCAATAACCCAAATAAAAAAAAAAAAGCCTAACACAATTCTTTCAAAATAAAATTGTGCAGAACCACGAGGAGAGCCTTGAGCTGCCCCTGATTAGAATAACTTTATTCATTTTTGTTTGTGTATTGCCAGCACTGATAGTAGTGAATCCCACCAGGGTTAGTATTTTGGGTTAAGGCTAGAGTTAGGGTTAAAGTTGAAATTGAAAATGTAATTTTAGAAATACATTATTTGTATTTGTGGACATATATGGACAAATGATTTGGGATAAAAAAGTTAAATAACTAAATTTCAGTCTGTGACTAATTTCTATGTTCTAGAAATGTCTAACATTCTAGAAATGTCTAATATGTAACCCATATATTATTAAAGTTCCAGTGTTCATTGACCATAACAAAAAAATGCAAATCTTATGAGAGAGATCACTTCTACATAATAAATGAAACTAAAATAGGTATGATGATAGAGAGAACTAGTCATTCATTCATTTTACTGATTATAATCCAGATGTCAGTGGGTGGGGGGATATATTTAAGAAAAACACAGGTTTCGTGCTAAAGCCATTGTACAGCTGACTTGGGTTGCCTTGCATGTGGCTGACCTGAGATCTATACCCAGTATCATATATGTTCCCTTCAGCCTGCCAGAGGAAGTTTCATGACTTTTTTTTTTTGGCTTCAATTTGGTATAATTACATCTGCCAATGCTCAGGGAGTCCTTGAAGAGATATGGGGTACCATATATGATGCCAGGGATTAAACCAAGGTTCACTACATGAAGAGCATGCATCATAACCCCTCTCTTGCCAGGCTTAAAGAGTTATTATTATTATTATTATTATTATTTTATTTAAAGAAAATGCAACACATAGTTGGCATAGTTGTCAATAATTCATTTGTTTCCAAGTAAGTGAGAGAAAAGTTATTTAAATATAACAGAAAGAATAAAGGAAGAAAACTTAAAAAGAAAGAAGTGAAAAAGAAATACAGTGGCAAGCACATTTGTGGAAATTATTGTATCTCCAATAAAGTCATTAATACAATGGCAGAAGGTTTAGTAAGCTATTGTTAGTGGATCATTTTGTTAAATTGGTGTATTCCTATAGGGATGACAACATTAAATAAGTTAAAAGTTGTCCAGAAATTCAAAGCACTATTACTGATATGTGGCTTTTGTGGGGGCATGTTTTCAGCTACCAGGTCTTACAGAAGAAGGGGCTATAGAGGGAGGGTGTCCATACTCACTCCAAAAAAGTCCTGATGCTATCAGTCCAAATACCAGCACTTCTGCAGTTTGGTGTAATTGGTGTCCCAAAGAGAATCATAGAGGAGAGGTAAGGTGGGTGATGGGCAAATTGGTGATTTTGGGTGATGGCTGTAGCAGGCATGGCTTCAGCAGGTCAGGGGTTTGACTTGACCTCTCCTCCCAAAATGTTCAACTTTCTGCCATGTGGCCATTGTATCCATAATTTTTCACAGCTTGATTTATATCTCTTTTGAGAAAAGAGTTAGGTCTTTGCAGTTGGCCAGTGAGAACATGTTGACTTTGTGGATGTAGTTACAAAGATTTTTCAAGATTTACAAAGTTTTTTTTAAAACTTATAATCAAGAATGGGGAGGTGGCTCAGGGAAAGAGAGCACTTGTCTGGCATGTGTGAGGCTCCATTCCTCACATCACATGGCCAGGAATGATCCTTTAGTACTGCAAAATATTGTCTCAAAATGAAAAATAAAATTCAAGTGACTTATGATCTTCAGTATTTTATTATCTTTGAGTTAATGCCAGTTTTTATATTATTGAAGGATTTGTTTTTTGTTAATGAGCAATGATTTATTTCACTCACTTAGAAAAGAGTTTCAACATGCCTTTCTACACAGCTTATGTAAGGTTTTAATATACATTTTTCACTTTTTTTTTGAAGTGAACAGTGAACATTTTTTAGAAAGTGAATAAAGAAGATCTGAGTAGGGCAGAGAAAGGTGGGACAGTTATTAGTTAAAGACTAAAATGGAAAGGGTCCTCATCAAGGTTGTGAAACTTAGAATATTCTCCAACTCTCTCCCTGGACAACAAAAATACAGTGTCTAGAGAAAATATACCTCTATTATAATGCAAATTTCTTAATTATCCAGAAGAAATTCTTCCGTTACTATTTCCTCTGACCTCTACTCTGTAGATGCACCCAAGCCTAAGAGCCCACTGAGTGTTGTAGATTTGGAGAATTTGGGGAAAAGGACTGAAAATTTGGGGGTTGTTCCTTATTCTGAGTCCTACATCTCCATAAAGGTGAAGAAGAAATAGTAGAGTGGTTAGGTCATTTTCAAATGGCCAACCCAGGTTGAATCCCCGGCATCCCAAATGTCTCCCTTTGCTTTCCCAATAGTGACTGCTGAGCACAGAGCTAGGAGTAAGCTCCAGGCACTTCCAGGTATGGCCCCCAAACCACATAAAATAAAAAATAAAAATAAAGTTTATCAGCAAGTCTATGATTCCTTAGGAGGATGTTATCTAAGAGAAGATATCAAAGTCTGGAAGACCTTTGAGTACCCCAGAATTATCATAGTCCATTGCAATGCTTATACTTTGCAAGGGCACCTGGCTAAGAGCAGGGCAATGAGTAGAATCAGGAAGAAGTCAGAGCTGAGACTAAAATAAAGCTGTGCTCTGCTCTGGAAGACTTGCATAGGACAGATTGTGCCTATCTAAAATAAAGAACAGCCATTACAAAACTTGAGTCTTATAAAACTTTTGTCCTTACCTGTGTCAAGCCTCATCTGTGCTAGTGACAGCCTGGAGAAAGAACATTCTTCCATCCTCCGAATGCCGAAATGTGAGGACATCCATTGAAATTCTATGAAAGTAGATTAAAGATAAATAAAAGATGGCATTACTTTCTACAGTGGGTAGTAAACATATGGAACTCATTATCCTCAAGATGTTGCAGAGTCCACAAATATAAATAGGAGAAAGAAAGATTTAGATAAATTTATGCTTGTTAGATTCGTATGAGCTACTAGAGCATTGTTAGAAACACACAGGGAACATCTCCAAATGCTTTCAGGGAAAATACCACATTTGTCTTCAAAGTGTCCTGTTGTGCCAGTGACAGGACTTAGATGAGCCAATAGCTGACCAGCCAGTTGTGTTCAAGAAATTAACATCCATGAGACCCAAAATTTCAGAGCAACTAAGGGATAAGCTAATACTATCTTCTTGACATTCATGAAGTGTAATAATCTTTCTCAATGGGCACATGAACTTTCGTATAACTTTGAACTGAGTTTGCCACTTAGCCTTTTCTTGACAACAAGTTTTCTCTGATCTGTAAGACAAAAGTTCTTAGAATTTCAGGCTAAAACTCAAATATATGGCACGATTTACCTGTTTGTGGTGCCTAAAACTTGTCCAGGAACTTCCCTCATGCAAGACTATGCTGTACTGCTTGATGCATCCTCAAAGCTGCACTTTTAACTAACTAAAGACTGAAGAATACAGAAGAGAGTCTATTGGAGACTTCCTGCTTACATCTGGCTACCAAAAGAACTTACCTCTGAACCCAGATGGGCCTTGAGCTCACTCCCATTTCTCTACAAGGACAGGCCTGTTTTTATCCCTCTCTCTGCCCAGCTCCACCCAGTCCTCAAGCCTGAAGTCAGGCTCCAGAGATGAAGAGATGCTCTTCTTCTGGTTCAAGGTCCACTGTGAGCCTCAGTTTATTGGTTTCATGATCTTTATCTTATCATTAGAGTTGAGTATAGTAGAATTCTGAACTTGCCCAGGATTTCCAGTAGAATCACAACAACAACAGTCGTCTATCGATAGAATTTAGATTATTCAGCATTATAGTCCAGAGACACTACCAGTTCTTACCTGGTTGAGCATGTCCCCACTGCCAAGTCCACCTCTGTTCCTTTGTGTGGTTTGTCTGCTGGACTGAGAAACAGATAGTTCTTATTGGTCCCCCGTGCATTTTTCTTCTGAACCAGAATGCAAATAAATCATGAATACATGGCCAACTGGACCAGTAGGTTCACTGATCAGTTTGGGCAATGGGATGCTTAGACTCTGAGGTGCTAAAGGCCAGAGGATGCCAGGATCACACCTAGTGGTACTCATGGGACTATGTGATACTAGAACTGGATCTCAGGGCTCACCTATACATACACTCCATGTGTTCCATACTTTGGAACTGTTCCCTCCTATCTCCAGTTAGAGTTCATAGATTTTGAAACACAATTTTCTCATTTTATTTTTCACTTTCCGATAGCTTTGAAATATGGACACATCTTATTATTCATGGTTTCTCATAATCTCCTTCATTAAAATAGCATTCAGAACATTGCTGTCTTACATCTCTATGAAAGGAGTTCAATGAGAAAATAAGTTTGCAGGAAATAAACTGATTTAGTTTCTTCTTGTCAGGGGCTAGACAACTGTATAACTTAAGACAATTTACTTAAGCATTTTTGAGGTAGTTTAATAAACCTTCTTTTTCTTAAAATGATAACAATTTCCCTTTCAATCAGATTCCTAAAACTCAAGAATTCAAACTTGTGTAATGGTGATTTGGAGAAAAAAGTCCTAGAGACAGTAATGAAGCATTTCTATTAGAAAAGGGATTCCTTGCCCATGCTTTTGCTGGGACAGTGCTAACACACTGTAAAAAGAAAATCACAGATTGGGGCTGGAGCAATAGCACAGCAGTAGGACATTTGCCTTGCACGGGGTTGACCCAGGACAGACCTCTGTTCAATCCCTTCCCCGGCATCCCATATGGTCTCCCAAGCCAGGAGCGACTTCTGAGCACATAGCCAGGAGTAACCCCTGAGCGTCACTGGGTGTGGCCCCAAAACAAAACAACAACAAAATCACAGATCACAGATAGCTGAATCCAAAAGTGATGCAGGGGAACCAGTCTTAATGTGCACAAGTGGTAAAAAAAATCATTCACTAGTTTATTTTGATTAATTTACTCTCTCTTGTGTGAAAAAGACATTATATATATAATGTATATATTATTATATATAATATAATATATATTTTATTATATAAAATATATATATAAAAATATATATTTATATATATATAAAATATATATAATGTATATATTATTATATATAATATAATATATATTTTATTATATAATATATATATAAAATATATAAATATAATATATATAAATATATAATATATATTTATATATATAATATATATTTATATATATAATATATATATATAAATATAATATAATATATATAAATATATAATATAAAATATATATAAATATATATTATTATATATATTTTATTATATAAAAAATAATGTGCAAATACTTTAGTCTATATTATAGGAAGGCCTTAACTGTAGCTCAGTTGTAGTGAGTCTTTTCCCGTTTAAATACAAACTAATAATGTAGGCGATAGAACAAAAGTACCCACCCCCTCAGTTCCCTCCTACTTTACTTCCCAGAGCTTTTATAAATAGGTGGTGGCTTGTTACTATTTCTGACTAAAGGAATAGGAATGGGAAACCATTTGTATTATTTTTGGATTGAAGCATAAAATAACTAGATCTGGGTGACTTTTCTCTTGCCACAGAAATCCTGAACCCTTACAGAAATTATAGAGTCTCCCTCTGTCAGCAGGTGAGTGGGTCCTGGGTATTCAAGTAGAGGCCCCAAACAATATTTGCTATAGCATGAAATTAACATGTATTGGATAAGCCACTGACATTTGAGATTGTTTTAACAACAGAACAAGGCTACTATTGCCTGATTGTAAAATGGATTTTACATTCATCCTGTTGATATCTTATATTTGATGAAGTATGACATAGACAGTTCCTGACATATTAACTATATGGGACTCCATTGATGGTTTTTTTTCCCCCTCAAATTTCCAATGGTACAAAGCAGTACATAGCTAAATAACATACTTCAAATTTTGAATAATCTTTTCTTAAGCAAGCAACATGCAGTGTGAACTCTTTTGGGAGGTTGGATAGCAGCAAGGACTCAGAGCCTAGCTGGTCATGTGATCCCATTGGTGAGCCACCAATACTCTGCAGACCATATCACTCTCAGTAAATATTTAATCACTTGAGATATTCCACACTTTATTATAAAGTGGAAGTTATGTTAGATTGTTTCTTCCCTCAACTGCAGGTTTACAGTGTTCTATGTCTGTTTAAGATAGGCTAGACTTCCACCAAGATCTCTAGATACAGAGGACTGATTTTACCATCCATGACAAAGCAGAAGTCTTCCATACACCACAAAAGCACTGAGGGGAGAGTAAATGATCATGCAAGGAGTCTATAGTTAATCCCATGACAGTATACTTCAGGGATGGAGAAACCCTGTATCTCCTAGGCCAAGAGAATTCCCTCTACAATATCCCCAATAATTACTGTGCCTATGCAGGGGAAAAAAGAAAAAAAAAGCACAAAATAATCATTTTTCCACATATATATTTATTGATTGATTGTTTTTTTGACATCTTTATTTTGGTATAGATATTGAAGTTGATGTCTCCTTTTTATTTTATATTATTTTATCTTATCTTTCTCTTTCTTTTTGCATTCCAGCATGATTTGAATTCAGAACCGAGACTGTTGTGTGGTGCTTCTCTTTATTGCTGTAGGGCTCACTGGATATTTAATTTGACATTTATTTTTGTATTGTTATGGTGTTTTAATTACCTTTTTTATGTCCTGTCTCAAACCAAGGCTGATAGCCACTAGAAGGACTCCGCCCACTTTCAGCATATTTTTATTAATTTATTTAAAAAAAATTTTTTTGCTTAATCTTTACCCCATTCTATTGCCTTTCTTTCCCTCAAACGGAACCACATAACTTGATTTATCTAGGTTAGCCTCTCAAATAGAGGGAGAAACAAGGGAGGGCACCAGGACCAAACAGATTTATGATCACTGATAGTAAGCTAGACAAAGAGGGGACTTCCTACTCTAGCAGCCTGGGGGGTGATGGTGGGGGATATGGGTTGCAGAAAGGGAATAGGGAAGGGGGGAGGACAAATTTGGTGGTGGGTATTCCCCTGATTCAATGTCAATATGTACCTAAAATACTAATGTGAAAGATATGTAAGACACTATGATCAAAATAAAAATAAAAAAATAAGATAGGTTAGACTTCACAGGTGAAATGTATTGAATTTTTTTCAATGAGGATATTGTCAACTTACATGGAGCATATTAGGATTTAAACCCCATTGTAAAGCAAAGAAAATCGGTACCTCTCTACTCAGTGATGTGCTGGTAACTCCTTAATAACATGCTCTTGTGAGACTAGGTAAGGTCTTTGATTTGGAGACTTTGCCTATTTTTGTTGTGCAAATGACCCATCCCCAAATCAATTTCAAGTTGCTACTAAAATTGCTAACTTGCTAACTTGCTGAAAATTTTAACAATTGGTCCTTTAGAACCAATATAGCATGTCACTAGCTGCATTTCAGAAGCATATCTCCTGTTAACATTTTTCATAGATATCTCTTGGATTTAGGTACCCAACTTCATAGTTGGGTATATATATCTTTATATCTTTATTTTTTGTCTAATGTTTTAATGGGAGAATATATTCGTATATATATTACATATATATCTTTATATTTTTGTCTAATGTTTTAATGGGAGAATATATTCATATTCTCAAATCTCAATAGAAAACTTAAATATCAATACATAGGAAAACACATCATGTACACATGAAGCAGACACACTTAAAAAAGTACATATTCCTTGTCTTTCAATCCCCACAAGAATATCTCAGAAGACCTAATTGGGAGGCTTATATTGCCTATATAACCTTAATACCTTTATAATAATGTATCTTAAGATATGTGTTCCTAAACATACAGATAGCCTCCCCCCATTACTATCTTTCTTCAAATACCTTTTTTCCTTCTTCTCAATTTCCTTTCTTTTTTTATATCTCAATTTCATCTATATATTCTATTTTTATATATATACATATTTTCTCTACCCTCACCAGTTTTGGTGCTGCTTTGTACAAAATCTAAGAAAACGTCTTGCCTGGGACAAAAGCTCAGACCACACCACAGATACTGTTTGTGTAGCCTGTCATCCTTACCCGGAATAGCACCAGCAATACAAAAGGACACCATATGTTTTTGTATAGGCACAGTAAATAAGGGGAAATCATGGACTCAGACACAAGATCTCATCTTCTAAGGATAAGAACTCACATTTTTTATACAAGGGTGCCTCCCATCCTGGACATATGTCATGTGGATACAACTCAGTCTCCACGAGATTAGACAGTGTTAGTTCATTCTCAAATCCCAGATCCCAGATGTAGAACTGAAACAAACCCCTGCAACAACACCAGGAACTAAGCTCCATTGGGAGATATACTTGTTCCAGTGTTAATATGACGAGGACAGCGAGGAAATGACAACTTGACCTAAGACCAGGAGGTCCTATCACATCACCTAACACTAAGTGAAAATCAGAAGATGTATCGTCCTTTAAACTATGAAAAATAAGAGTGCTAACTATAGAAAACTGACTTTGACAACTGTGATGGGCAGAACGTACCTTGAGACCATTAAAGAAAACCCTACCCTAGGCTATAGCCCAGGTCTCCTACAAAAATCAAGATTTCTTAGTGCGGAGGCCCAATTCTGACAACAGAGACTGAGCAGAACCTTTGGAACCATAATTTCCTAGACTTTGGCTTAGGGAATGAGCAAAAACATGGAGTACATGATACAAAAAACGGAACACACCAACAATGTTGGAACAGTACCTCTAGAACCTTAAAGACTCTTTCCTAGGCCTTGTCCTAGGACCTGCACAAATACCAAGATTGCTTGCCACAGTGGCCTTATTTTCTCATCCACAACCAAGAGGAAAGGTTCTTGACACCACAAAAAAAAAAAAAAAAAAAAAAAAAAAAAAAACATACCCTGGGATATGGCAATGAGAAGGTATGGAGTCAGTGGTTGTTCCCATGACAATATGCTTCAAGAGTGGAGAAACCCTGAATCTCTTAGGCCACGAGAATTTTCTTCCTTCCCCAATACTTACTGTGCCTATACCAAAAAAAAAAAATTGGTGGGGTAACACCAAGCCCTGCCACTGCACCACTTTTTTTGGTTTTGTTTTGCTTTATTTATTTATTTTTTGTTTTTTGATATTATCTCACTTCTCTTTTTTCTTCCACATTTTTCTTTCTTTTTCACTTTTATGGGTATTATTGGTGATTTTTTTTTCTTTCTATTTTAGTAGTTGATACCAAGTTTTTTCTTCTCTTTTCCTTAACCTTTTTATCTCCAACAGAATAGCATAACTTGAATCATTCAGCCTCATAAATTGAGGGGGGAAAAGAATGATTCCAAGACCAGTCATATGAACACACAGTGTAAATAAAAAATGACCAGACTGGAACACCAAACAGAATAGATACCCAACCTATAACAAGCTGTAAGGTGGAGACCAGTTACACTAGGATTCTGGGGGGTAAAGGAGGGATGTGTGGGAGACAAGCTGGGAACAGGAGTGGAGGGAGGACAACATTGGTGGTAGGAAAGCCCTTCATTCATTGTCACTATGAACTGTAAATAATTCTGTGTAATGAACTTCAGTCACAATAAAAAAAAAGAGATAAAAAAATACATATTGCTAACAAAATTTCTCTATTGCTGGTTGTCTTCTGAAAGAAAAAAAACTGCCCTTAACAACCCTGGTAATTCTTTGATTATACACTAATACTATTTTGTCAGTTACCATCATACCTTTTAATTATTACTTACAATATACATTTTTATGTGTCTGAATCTAATATCAGCACAATAATTTTTCCCTACTTAAAATAGTGGGAAACTATTTTTTTCTATGTCTACTAGTTGGCATAATATTACTGACATAAAGTGGAATATATCCATTACCTGACACTTTATGGTAGCATCCATATTTAATGATGTTTAGTTAGCTGATGTGGGTAATGTTTGCTTGAGTTTTGGTTTGTAGTTGTGTTCCAGATGGACAACACTCTGGAGAACTAAACCGTGGTTGACGGAAGTTAACAATTCTTTCATTTTTATTGTAAGTGTCATTTAAAATATATGTACAACATTCTATCTGACCGTTCTGAGGCTAGAAACAGTTTAGAATCGAACTATTTTCCAGAAGTTCCTCCTGTGGGTTTTAACTAGATGGACAACAAACATCTGAAAGCTTTTTATCTAGCATTCTTTCCATACAACACAAAGTTGGAAGGGATCTTCTGTAGAAACAGAGGCTGTTTGGGTATTACTGGTGATCATTCCAGACTGTTTTTATTGAATGCTTCTCCCTGTCTCCTTGCATTACCTACTTTGTGTTGAGTTCTTTGTAGGATTTTTGTAGAAGATGTGAGCCTCAATATTTCACTGCATTTATATACCATATATACTGCCTAGTGCTAATCCCTGAGAGACCTTGTTAGTTGATATTCAGCACCTTGACCATTAGATAGCTAAAAATTCACTTTAATATTTGAAATAATTCTGTACTGCTTAAAGCACTATGTAATCCTAAAACCATAATGTCCCAGAGTTTGGGCATAATTTTTCCAAATACCTCTTATTTTCTGCTGGAATTCCTCCTAAACACCGAAGGCTAAACATCTCTCCTTTTGATGAAATTAATGTACCTACTCCATCTATCTCTTCTAGGCATAAACAATTCTAATTAGTAGAAATTCTCTCTCCTACTAGATTAATATGAATTATTCACGAGTCTTTGGGATGATTTATCTGTTACAATGATAAATTCCATGTTCTATCTCCCTGCTTGATCTGTTCTTTCTTGTTTTAGAAAAATCGGGTACCAAAACACAGAAATATGATAGCAGAGTCCCAAAGGACATCACGAAACACACAAAGAAACCGAGACTAAAAGGCATTTCTTTCTAATTACCGATTCTGTTCACTAGACAGTCTGCCAAGAAATGCTCCTTCACTGTGATAATACGTAAGCAAAAAAACATCAGTCCCTGAGAAAGATCCTAGATTGAGGTGTGGTAAAAAAAAAATCCAGAAATTCTGCCCCTCCCTTCATGGGTCAGACCTTTGGCAGATACCCTAGGGTGGGCTCTGTGGGCAGAAAAGCCAGTGCAGGAAGCTGATCCGTTTCCCACAAAGGAGATTTGCCTCTCTGGCAGCTGGCAATTTTCCTTTGTGCAATGGGTGTTCCTGGCACCCCATAAAAGTCCTCCTTCCCTCAGCACTCTTTTTTCCTCTCCACCCCCGCACTCCACACCCTACTGCACACACCCTCCCACTCCAACCTCAATAAAACCCCTCCCTAACGAACATTCTGCACACACACACACACACACACACACACACACACACACACACACACACACACACACACACACACACACACACACAGAGGCCCCCGCAACTTCCTCTGCAAATAGCCCAGAGAGCTCCCAGACTCACGCCCTGAGCGTGGGCGCCTGGCTCTGCCCCGGCCTATCCCTGCCCTTGACCTTGACACCACCCTTCCTTCTGCAGCTTCTCCCTGCCTCCCCCATTTTCTGTTCCTTTCCTTTCTCTGATCATCCTCCTTCCCCTCATCCCAGCCCACCCCACCGGGCTCCCTGGGCCTGGGAATGCTGGCAAACTAATCTCCTTCTACACATTTGTAATCTGGAGCTGTCACTGGCAGGAAAGTCGTCAGCCTACATGTGCCTGCCTGTTCCTCTCCCACAGGGAGGCTGAGATGGGAAGGAGCTGGCAGTCGGACCTATTTCTGGAAACTACACAAACCTCTTGTTTTCCTTTCTTAAATTCCTGGAGGAACCAAGGCAGGCTCTACCGTGGTCACAATCCACTCCCATTCCCCTTTGCCTGTGTTGCTTCCCCCACCTCACCATTTTCTCTTTCCAGATGTCCTTTATGAAAGTGTCCCCAGGGACTTTCTGTACCTACTGCCTGTTATGACAGGTTAGCCATAACCTGGAGATGACCACCTCTCACCCCCACAAATCTCACCCGAAGCTCCAAGGAAATGAAGGTCCATGAAAGATGTTAGAGCATCAACAATACAGCAGGTTGGACATTTGCCTTGTGTGCAGCCCACTGGGGTATGATCCCCGGCATTGCATATGGTCCCCTGAGCCTACCAGGAGTTACCCTGACCATTCATTCTGGCATGGCCCCAAAACAACAGCAGCAGCAGCAGCAACAACAACAACAAAAGATTGGTGTGTCTAACTGGAACTTTAGGTAGTTTGTATATATGCTAGCACCTCACAACCTACCTACAGGCAAAATACTGACTCAATGAGTTCCGGAACCTTCAGCTCGGTGTGTTTCCATGCTTTGTAGCACCTGGAAACGTCCTTGGGATCTAGTCTCATTCATCTGTGGGATTTAAGAAAAATAAAAAGACAGTATGGTAGTAATACCCAAAGACAATAGAGATGAGGGCCAGAAAGACCAGCCCTGATCTGAAAGACCAGCCTAGATCTGAAGCATACCACAAAGAGTGGTGAAAGCAATTAGAGAAATAACTACACCGACAACTATCATGACAATGGAAGTGAGTGAGAGAAATACAATGCCTGTCTCAAAGACAGGAAGACAGGAAAGTTGCACTGGTAAAGGGTGTGTGTGTACATTTTATGACTGAAATTCATTGAACATGTTTGTAACCATAATGCTTAAATAAAAATATTATTAGAGAGTAAATATAACAATAAAGGTGTTCTTCATGAGTGAAAGATTTTGCATATTATCTGGGTTACTTTATCTTCTCTGGTGAGACAGATGGTGGTTATTAAGATGCTAGGATTTTTTTTAGTCCTTCCGTACTAACACACATGAGTTTTGCTCCTATGAATTAAATATCAACCACAACCTACCACACCGCATTAGGCTTGAAACAGAGAAGTAAGATAGATTGTGGGTTTTGTACAGTAAAAATTTTTTCCATCCCAAAATGGTCTTATCAATGGGAACCAAAAAGTAAATAAATGCCAAAAATAGTTTTCATCACTTTCTTTTCATTAAAAAAAATAAAAGAATCAACGAACCCCTGCTTTCTGGTGAAGAAAGTCCTGGTAAGAAAATTTGGTTTTCAAGAACCTACTAGTTGAGTCCTGTCATTTCTCCCCCATCTGTTTTCTACTTTCCCCATCACAGAATCTATATCCTGAACCCAATGATCCCCAGAAACAGGAAAACCTGAGGCTAAGTGTTCTTAACTTCTATTATATCTCCCTTTCAGTTCCATCCCCAGAGGTTATGCCTATTTTGTCATTGCTGGATAAACATACCCTGAAGTTAAGTTTCATGAGAACTGGGCAATTATAATAGTGGCAGAATTAATATCTTCAAAGCTCACTGATAAACAAAGCTTCTCATGGCCTTTCTCTTTGTCAAGTGCCTGCTTTTCCCTTATTATAAGGTATATCCCTTCTCACACATCCTTGTTCATCAAGAGTTTTTCTGTTGCCATAACTTCCCAACTATGCCAATATATAGGATGGCCCTAGGATGTGTTTTTTCACTTCATACGTCATCCCTTTGGATGACTGAGTTTCTACAGATTAAGCTAATATTGCGATCACTGCATGTATCCAAAACACACAGAAAACAATTCGTCTCAGCACAAGTAGAGACTGGAACCAGTTTCCCCATGAACCAGTTCATTCCTCCTCAGTCTGATATGCTGTATAAAAACTCTCTTCAGGGTTGTATTCCATGCTTCAATGGTTTCTTCTCTCATAGAGAACAGTTATTCCCTCCCATTCCCTGAATATTTAGTTACATTTGGTTGCTACCCATCTTATTTAATATCTGTAAAATTTACCAGCACCAGGTTCACCTTCCACCCATAAATACTAGAAACTAGTGATAATTTCTAGAAATCATGATCTCAGATCATATGACTCAGACAATTTAAGATTAATGGTAATAAATATAACTTGATTCAACAAGTTAATTTTCCATGGCAATAAGAATTAGAAAAAAAAAGTCGTGGAGTGGGACCAGAAAATACCTCAGGGTATAAGCCTTGTATGTATAAGGTCATAAATTTTATCCCTAATTATGTGTAGTCCCTGAATAGCACTGAATGTAACATTGAACTGTCATACAAATGATTAAGAATCACATATCTCCTGGGCACCTTGGAAAAAGGTTAACCAGAAACTTTCTATAGTCATTGTGAATATAAGATTCAGACATCATTAGTAGTAAACCTTTTATTTAACTTATGTCTTTCTTCTACTCAACATTTTTTTCCTTCCCTTGTTGTTGCAGTGCAATAGGGTGCAGGAGAAAAGAGAAGACATGCTTACTTCCAGCTCTCAAACATTTGGTGGTATTGTATCAAAGATTACACACTTCTATTTTGGCTCACAGAAAATAAGGATCATCAGTGGCATGTGTGGTTATGAAAGGGGTTGAATTTGCAATATTCTGCTACAAGGCAAACACTCTTCCAGTGAGCTATCCCTAAGCTCCTTAGGAAAAAAATAGTCCTAAAAGAGGATGATTTAAAGTTTTATATTCAATCCCATGTAGCCTGACACTTTATATTTGAGTTTAAATTGGCTCAATAATAATCACATTGTAACAGGATGTGCACTAGCTCCTAAAAGATGAAAAATAGAGCTGGGGATTTTAGTTTTTGCACAGATCCTGAACGAAGTCTAGGATAGAGTCTTTCTTTATGGTTCCAGAAGTTCTGTTCAGTGATGGTTGTTGCAGTCACTCTTTTGTAATTAGTGATCTAGGTTTTTGCATAGGTCAAAGAGCAGAGTATCTTCTGATTTAGGTAATAAAGGTGATGGTACTAGGGGCAAGCAGTCTCATAAACATTGAGTGGAAGTAAAAAAAAAAAACATCAGCCTTAAAAACCCAACCCAAAGGTTAGCATGATGTAGGGCATTTGCCTTGCATACAGAAAGACGGTGGTTCAAATCCCAGCAATTCTGAGCCTGCCAGGTGTGATTTCTGAGCTTAGAGCCTTGAGTAACCTCTGAGTGCTGCTGGGTGTAACCCAAAAACTAAAAACCAAAAAAAAAAAAAAAAAAAAAAAAAACAAACCAACCCAAAGTCAATGACAATAAAATCAATACACCCAAACTACAACAAGACATACACTAAAGGGACTTAGTGTTACACTAGCAGTCCAGGGGGCTAAAGGTGGAGACAGGGGAAGCATGCTGGGAACAGGGGAAGAAGGAGGTCAACACTGCTGGTGTGAATTACCCTAATTCACTGTCACAATGTACCTTAAATATAACTGTGAAAGTCTTGTAATTCACATTGGTCTCAATAAAAATTATATAAAAAAAAGATTTAGGGGCATCTCAACGAAGAATATGATCTTTAGACTACACAATGAAGCATGTACTAGTACCCCAACTGAAGTGTATGACCCTCAGCAAATAACAGGAGCAAACAGCCTTTGCCTGTCACCAGAGTGTTACTGAATCCCCCTGATAAAAGTGTGTGTGGCTCTTGGTCAAAGCCACAACAGCCAAAAGAAGAAATGAAGTGGGGAATAAAATAAATGAGTGTTAAAAGATAACTAGATGCTTCTGGTTTCAGATGAGAACTTTAAAATGTTCTTTTTTTTTTTTAATATTTGGGGGTTGGAGAGATAGGACAGTGTATGGCAGGGGTCTCAAACTCAATTTTCCTGGGATCCGCAGGAGGCAAAGTTGGGGTGATCCTTGAGTGCAAAGTCAGTAGTAAGCCTTGAACATTGGGGGTTATGACCCAAACAACTAAAACAAAACAAAACAAAAAAAAAGATTCCTCTACGGAAGGGCCACAAAATGTTGTACGGAGGGCCGCAAACGGCCCACGGACCACGAGTTTGAGACCCCTGGTGTAGGGAGTTTGCCTTGCATGAGGCTAATCCAGGATGGACCTGAGTTCAATTCCCTGCATCTCATGTGGTCCCCCAAACCTTCCTTCTAGGAGTAATTTCTGAGCACAGATCCAGGAGTAACCCTGAGCACCGCTGGGTATGACCCCCAAACCAAAAATAAATAAAAAGGGGTATTTTATAACTTTTGTTGTTACAAAAGAGTAAGTAAAACCATTTCTGAATAAAAATTAAATGATCTTGTTATTTCAGATAGTTTTGAATTAGAGCTTTGAATTAAAAATAATTAAGCTAACTTTTGCATGCATTGGGAGTGTGGACTGGGGTGGGAGAAACAAACTGGCATTTTAGGAGCCACTGCAGAAAGAAACAGAGACTGGAAGGTAAATTGTGGTTGCTTTGTACTGGAGTATAAGTTGTGGATAGGGGGTTTGAAGGGGATGCTGGGGATAACAACTAAGGGGTGTGAAATGTCTTTTCAAGGTAATGAAAATATTCTAAAAACACATAGATCTGTGAATAAACTAAAAGCCATTCAATGGTACATTTTAAATAGCTACATTTATGGAACGTGAACTCAATCTCAATAAAACTGTTTAGAGAGAGGATGGAGTCAGAAAATATTAGGTTGGAGAATTTACTTAATTTAATCTAACCCATTTGATCTGACTTATTCCACTCCAATTTGGAGCCATTTTTCCTTTCATAAGCATAATGCATCATAACTGCTCTCAGGTATATTCAATCCTAGAAAAATGTAAAAGGCACTTGAGTTCATGGGTTTTCTTCTGTACAACAAGCAGAGACTTGAATAGCAAGCTACTGTACCTTTGACTCAATTTCTTCTTGTTTGTCTTACACAAAAGCTTAAGGAAATAGAGATTTTTTTTTTTTTTTGGTTTTTGGGTCACACCCGGCAGTGCTCAGGGGTTAACTCCTGGCTGTCTGCTCAGAAATAGCTCCTGGCAGGCACGGGGGACCATATGGGACACCAGGATTCGAACCAACCACCTTTGGTCCTGGATCGGCTGCTTGCAAGCCAAACGCCGCTGTGCTATCTCTCCGGGCCCAGGAAATAGAGATTTTATGGTAGAATCAAATAAAATTCATACTCTTGGACTCATTTAAAGAGCTACTATGATCCATTCATGTAGAAAAGCAGGGGTGGGGGAGAGATTTACAGATGATTCAGATGTATGCTGAAAGAGGACAAGTGTTACTTTTGTTTCCATTTCACTCTCTCAAGAAAGCCATCTTAAGAGGGTAAGGAATTGAGTTTTAACACCTGCATTGAAGATGATAAACAGATGTTTTTCCAAGAATTAATGATTACCATGCATTATTATGAAGGCAATGTTTTCAAATAAGGAATATGAGGTAGAGAAAGAGTAAGTACTTTCTTATAGAGTATGACTGAAAATGGCACAAGAAGTGATTTAAACCAAAGTCTTGAGTTGTTTCCTGATTACATCAACCCCGATCCTAACAACTGAAAATGTTCTACTACAAGGATTGTGAGTACGTCTCTTTCTCCACATTCATAGAAAAAATGTGCACATTTCTCTTGGGAACTCATTGGCACTGCCTTCTCAGAGTTAATTTGGAACAAAAACATTGAGAACCATAAACTGTTCACACACCCTTTGACCTAGTAATGCTAGTTCTGGGAACTTATCCTAAGGGAACCATCTCAAGAAAATAAAAAAATTTTACTCTTGAAAAGATCTATTGTGACATTGTTTATATGAATGGAAAGAACTTATATTTTCAACAATAGGAGCAAAATTTATAAAGTATACATTAAGTAATTATTATAAAGCTTATGTAGACTTATGAAGAACATGTAGGAACATGACTTTTAAGTGCTTTTGATATACCTAAGTAAAAAGAGAAAAGGAATTGGTTTTACTAGATTGTAATGGCTGTTAATATACACCATACTTGTCACTCCTGTTTCCTTTACTAATAGTACCCCACAGTTACATGGCAGCCCAACCCAAGAATACTTTTCTCAGTCTCCCTGAATTCTTAAAAATGAAATACAAGCAGTAAGGAAGTAATTAAGTTCCAAGTTTTGTCCAGAAAAAAGGATGAGGTACTTGAATTTTTTAAATTTACTTTATTTAAAGAGCATATATATCACATATTTGACATAGTTGATCACAATACATTTGTTTCCAGATAAGTGTGTACAAATTATTTTTAAAATTAGAAGAAAAAAAGAAAGAAGAGAAGAAAAACCAAAAGTACAGTGACAAGTAAATTTATGAAAATCATTGTATCTTCTATGCAGTTATTAAGTCATTGTCAGAAGCTTTATTAAGCTCTTTTTGCTATCTGACCATTCTGTTACTTCATTTGTTTCATTTGTTTCTGAACATCAAGTGACTTCAACTACACATTGTCATCTAAATTGATGTGTTCCTATGGGGATGACAGTATTAAACAAAAAAGATGTCATTTAAAGAGCTGATATGATCCAGGAATTCCAAGCACTATTGCTGAGAAAGCAGCTTTTCTGAGGTGTGTTTTCAGTTGCTCGGTCTTCCAGAAATCCTAGAAATGGGGGTGGGTATAAAGAGGTGGTAGTGCCGCACTCACTCCAAAAACACCCTGGTGATAAGAGCCCAAATACCAGCATACCTAGAGTTTTGGTCAAATTGGTGTCTGCAGAAAACCATAGAGGAGTGGTGAACCAGGCCCATAGGCAAATCAGCAGTATTAGTGATGGCTGGAGTAGGTATGACTTTGGCGGGAGTAGGGTGGGGGGAGACTTGGAGGGGGACTTGGTCCACCTCTCCTCTGGAGAGGAGGCACTAGAATTTTTTTTTTTGCCATATAACAAGAGTTTATTAAACCTTCTGCCATTGTATCAATGACTTGATATACAATAATTTCCACAAATTAGCTTGCTGCTGTACTTTTTTTATCTTCTTTTCCATTTTATTTTTTATTTCCACTTTATTCAATAACTTTACTCTCACTTATCTTGAAAAAAAATATATTATGATAAACTATGTGATGCATTTTCTTTAAGTTAAAATAGAATTTTTGTTGGTGTGTTTTGTCTCATATATTTCTTCAAGAAAAGCAATTGTCTTAGGTCCAAAGAAGAAAGCCACTTATTTCTGGGGAAAACATGTTTCAGGTTTTTTTTTAAAAACATCTTAATACTATTAATGAATAAAAGGGAGGAAATATTTTAACCATCAATTTAATGCAGTTAATCATCAAAATTTTACTTTGCTATTGCTTTCCTAAAAGGAAAATGAAACCCTCATATTTGTTGACATGTTTGAGGAAAATCATAGGGGAAAAAAGCAGAAAGGGGCAGAGATTCACACAGAAATAACACTTTGCACCAAATTGGGTAGTTTATAAGTTCTTTTTTTAATTATTTGAGAGTATGCCTGGGAAGTGTTAAGGGAGAGTCTAATGCCATTTTAGGGATGAAACCCCAAAGAATCTATACAGCCCTGTGACACTAGAAGATGGGTGCCAGTGGTGTCATCAGTGCAGTCTATTAAAAGGAAAAAGTGGGAACAAGAAAGGGGTTGGAGACAAAACCAGTCATTGTTCACTTTTATCAATGCCCAATTAACTCCTTTTGTTTTCATAATACAACTTTGGAACTTTGTATTTATTCAAATACAGTGCTTTGGTTTTGCGAATCAGTATTTTTCATGATCCACAAAATTTAAAGCTAGAGAACTGTTGCTTACTTGTAAATTTTTAGTAGAGAATCAGATTGTCATAGCCACCTATGATCTTAAGGGAAATAATTTTTAATTCAAGTAAAAATACCAATAACTAGCATTTGTTGTACACTTCCTATATGCTAGGCACCACTATGAGTTTTTGTTTTAACCAATTTATTCCTCCAAAATCCTTATTAGAAAGATTTTATCTCCACCTGTCTCTCTCTCTCTCTCTCTCTCTCTCTCTCTCTCTCTCTCTCTCTCTCTCTCTCTCTCTCTCTGTGTGTGTGTGTGTGTGTGTGTGTCTCTGTCTCTCTCTGTCTCTCTCTCTCTCTCTCTCTCACACACACACACACACACACACACACATACACACACAGATTTTGAAGGCATGGAGCATTTAGCAATGTTCCTTATGGAAGTCAAGAAGTCAGGCAGTCTGTTTCACAAATCTAATTATATTTTCTTCTAACTAGGTTGCCTTACTCATGACTTATTAAAAGCAACAAAATAATGTAATCAAGTCCTAAAAAATTAGTTTGCTATGAGACCTATGCTCATGTCCATCTTTTCAGAAGTACATTTAAGTTGACAGACTTTTTTTGAAATTAATTACATGGCAGCGAAAACATACTTACAGGACTACCATTTGCCTACAAAATATTTATTTCTTTTCTCCACTCAAATATGCCAATCCTCTATTTAAAATTTGAAATTTAAGCTTGAAATTAATTACATGGCAGCTAAAGCATCTATTCAGGACTGCTGTTTGCTTATAAAATATCCATTTTTTTCTCCTCTCAAAAGCACCAAACTTTCATTTTCTAGACACATGGCCATCTACCTGGAAGACCATAACCTATAACCACAACTATGTGGTATGCGTCTCAATTCCTTACAATGAGATCAAAATGGAAATAGGCTGTTAATTTTTGCAAAATCTCAAAAGGGCTCACTTTTTTTTTCTCTTCCATCTCTGGGGGTGGGTAGATGGGGGTAGGCTTAATACTCATGCCAATCAATAAAAATGCAAAAGCCAATCAAGTTCTTGTCTCAGATGATGATGAAGTAAGACAATCTTTTGGAATACCTTTCTCCAAAATTTTTTGTTGTTGTTATTTTATTTTTTTCAAATTTATTTTCAGAATCACGTTTTATAATAGTGTTAAATGGTAAGGTTTTATGCATATTAATATCCTATCTTCATACAATTCACCAGCATGTCCCTTTCCCTCCACTACTGTCCAATGTTCCTCATCTATTCCTTTTACATCCCTCAAAGTCTATGAACTTTCTATTGATGGCCAGTTCACATGTTGTGTTGCTGTTAGGCATTGATAATTCCCCTACTACGTTTCATTATATCTGAGATATAAGTGAGATCATTCTGTATTTTCCTTCACGTTCTGACTTTCTTCACTCAGCATTATATTCTCCAGACCCATCCACATAGCAGCAAATTGCATGCTGTCATATTTGTTTATTTATTGGTTTGGGGACCACACCTGGTAGTGCTCCAGTTTTACTCCTGGCTCTACACTCATAAATAACTCCTGGTGGGCTCAGGAGACCATGTGGGATGATGGAGATTAAACCTGGGTCATACAAGGCAAGTACCCAACTGGAGTGTACTATCTCCTCAGCCCCTTTCATCTGTTTAATTTCCAGTTATTAAAGTTTTTCTTCTGTGGGGCCAGAGAAATAGCATGGAGGTGAGGTGTTTTCCTTTCATGCAGAAGGTCATCAGTTCGAATCCCGGCATCCCATATGGTCCCCTGTGCCTACCAGGAGCAATTTCTGAGCATGGAGCCAGGAGTACCCCTGAGCACTGCCGGTGTGACCAAAAAAAACACACAAAAATAGTTTTTCTTCTGTGTCTCTTTGTAGTTCACATCTAATTTCAGAGCCTTGTGGTCAGCAAAGGTAGCCTGAAGAATTTCTATCCTCTTGATTTTATGGAGGCACATTATGTTTTATATGCCAGCATGTGGTCTGTCCTGGAGAATGACCCATGTATGTTGGAGAAGAATGTGTATTCAGGTTTTCAGGTTTCTGGGGGTGAAGTGTCAGATAGATAGATAGATAGATAGATAGATAGATAGATAGATAGATAGATAGATAGATAGATAGATAGATATCTACTAGGCCTCTTTCTTCCATTTCTCTTTTCAGGGCTAGTATATTTTTGTTGGGTTTCAGTCTGGTTGACCTATTAAGTGTTGAGGTCTCCCACAATTATTGTGTTATTATTGATGTCCTCTTTAAAATTTATAAATAATTGTATTAGATATCTTGCTGGTCTCTCATTGTATGCATATATGTTTAGTAGTGCAATTTCTTCCTGTTGTACATATCCCTTGATTAGTATGAAGTGTCCATTTTTGTTCCTTACAACTTTTCTGAGTCTAAAGTTTGTGTCATCTGATATTAATATGGCCACCCCAGCTTTTTTAAAAGGTGTTGTTTGCTTGGATGATTTTCCTCCAGCCTTTGATTTTGAGTCTATGTTTGTTCTGACTATCCAGGTGTGTTTCTTGTAGGGAGAAGAAAGAAAGATTCATCTTTTTGATCCATTTCCACATTCTGTGTCTCTTAATTGGTGCATTTGGTCCATTGACATTGAGGGAGATGATTGTCATGGGATTTAATGTCATGTTTGTGTATAGGTTTGGTGTGTCTGTTGGTTTGTCTTGTCTTAAAGTAGACCTTTCAGTTTTTTCTTTAAGGTTGTTTTTGTTTCTGTAAAGTTTCTGAGCTATTGCTTATCTGTGAAGCTATGTATCATTCCCTCAAACCTGAATGTGAGTCGGGTGGGGTGCAGTATTCTAGGTGAAGCATTCATTTCATTTAATCTTGTCACTATATCCCACCACTGTCTTCTGGCCTTGAGAGTTTCTTGTGACATGTCTGCTATAAATCTTAAGAATGCTCCTTTGAGTGTAATTTCCCTTCTGGATCTTGATGTTTTCAGTATTCTATCCTTATCTGTGGGATTTGTCGTTGTGACTAGGATGTGTCTTGGGGTGCTTTTCTTCAGGTCTCTTTTAGCTGGTATCTTCTGGCATACAGGATTTGGTTGTATGCAGTCTTTATCTCTGAGAGTTTCTCTGTAATTATGTTCTTGACTGTTGATTCTTCCTGGGGATTTTCTTCCTAGGTTTCTGGGACTCCAATAATTCTTACGTTCTTTCTGTTGAATTTATCCAACATATCTATATTCATGTGTTCAAAATCTTTGAGTATTTTTTTCCATTGTCCGATCATTTGCTTTGAGATTCTTTTCCAATCTCTTCTGCTGTATGGAGCAACTCACTAATTCTGTCTTCAGTTGCTGTTACTCTATTGGAGAGGCTTTCCATAGACTTTTTCATTTCCTCTAATGCATTTTTTAGTCCTGTTATTTCAGTTTGGAGTATTCTGAATTTTATATTTGTGGTCTGTTCAGATCTATCTATGCTTTCTTTGAATTCTACGAAATCCTCCATATTTCTATTCTAAACTCCTTATCTGAGAGGTTGATTATGTGGTTGGCATTTTGGGGGGTCGTCAGAGCTGCTATCTTCATTCTCTATGCATGCTGTTGTCCTGCGTTGTTTTCACATTGCCACACTTGAAGTGTGATTCCTACTCTGTGTTGCAATGTGGCTCTTGTTATATAAGAAGTGCACAGCTGCTGAGCAAAGTGGAGGCTCTTATTTTATTTTATTTTTGATGTGTTCTTCTTTGATTGTCACTGGGGATCAGGAAGCAACCCCAGGTGTCACTTTTAAAAGAGTCCACTGTAGCCCAAAGCCAGGCAGAAATTATGCCCCGTAGTACTTGATTTTTTGTTTGTTTCATTTTTTTAAGAGTTTTTGAACCGTTGGGGAAATGCCAAGGAGTGAATGGCTGGTTATATTGAAACTTAATTTCTAGTTTTTTGAGGAACTTTCATGAAGTTTACTAAAAAAAAAAATCAATTTACTTTCCCACCAGCAATAAATGAGGGTCCCTTTTAACCCCCCCCTTGCCAAAACTGGTCATTCTTGTGCTTTATGATGTGTGTTCATATCACTGGTATGAGATATTTCATTGTTGCTTTAATTTGCATTTTTCCCAAGTATGAGTGCTGCCAAGAATTTTTTCATATACCTCTTGGTTTTTTGTATATCTTCTTTGAGAAAGTTTCTGTTCATCTCTTTTTGCCCCATTTTTTGATGAGGTAGTTTGTTTACTTTTCCTATAAAGTTTTACATATCTTGGATATTAACCCCTTGTCAGATGTGTGGTGGGCAAATGTTTTTTCCTAGTCTGTTTTTTTTTTTTTATCATTTCTTTGGTGGTACAGAAGCTTCTCAGTTAATGTAGTACCATTTGTTTATCTTTATGTCCATTTGCTTGGGCAATGGTATTGAATAACTGAAGATAACTCTTCAATGTCATGATGTATTCTACCTAAATTTTTATTGGAAATAATGTTGATCTAATTGCTTAAATATGTCTTTATCAAATTACTTGTACTGAACTTAATCCAAGCTCCCAGTGTTTCATAATTGCCATTCAGATTTGGGAACATTAAAAATAATTATTACAAGACTTGCAAGATTTCTTCTTAGAAATCTATTAAGTAAGCAACTGAAAAAATAATTTATCTCAGTCCTTATACTGAATTTTATGACATGCTTTCAGGCAGTGATTACCTTTTTTATTTTTTTTAGTTGACATGGCACTCAAAGAAATACCATAAATTAGGCTACTTTGACCAGAGACTACTGATACAAATAAGACTACTTACTCAAAAAAAATGTGTATGTATTGAGGGGGATACATTTCTCAATCCCCCCTCCTAAGACATTATCACAGCCCAGTTTTAATGACATTCTAAAAGAGGTGATTTGGGCCTAATTAAGGCAGATGCATAAATTATTTGTTGCATGTAATTGCTGAAAATAGTCTCATTACAAGGCTAGCTGGTCAAATTAGAGTGCATAGAAGCAATTTTTATTTTCACACGGTATTTCTGATTGGGCAACACCTGGTGGAGGCTCGAGCTCATTCCTGGTTCTGTGTCAAGGTACAATGTATTGTTGGGGATGAAACCAGGGTCAGCAAGGGGCAAGGCCAATGCATACTAGCTCTCTGGCCCCACCCCTACGTTATTTTAAATTATCTCTTTTTCAAGTGCACATGGAGCATTCTTTTATTCCATGGTGTAATAGATGAGTTTTGTAATTCCAAAAGGCAAAGGAGTTTCAAAGAATGGGTTTACACCGCTGAAAACTAAAAACACATTGGTTTTTGTAAATTACAAAAAAGAAAAGAAAAATTTTCAGTAGTTTCAATCTACCAGGGGCCAGTCTACCTGGGGCTTTCAAAACATCTTTTCTCATTTATCTTCAAGACTGAAAATATTAGGTAGGGACCTATTAGCAACAGAGCTCCATTTAAACACTCCTCACTAGAATCTACTTCGACAAACTCATTCTTGAAATTTTTATTTGAATGGGGGTGAGGGGGAAGAATGGTACCCAGGATGTTGGAGGCTGCTCCCATCCACTAAGGGAACTTGCTCCCAGTAGTGCTTAGTGAACCACGTGGTGTCAAGGGATCAAATCTGATTAGCTACATACAAATGAGGCCGCACCTTAACTTCCCCCATACCCCCGTAGAGGCCCTGGGTTTGATCTCTGGTTCTGCAAGTCCCCCCATTCCATCACTACCTGGAATGGGCCCCAATAATATCACTATATTCAACTTTTCTTTCTAAAATTTTTCATGATCATCTGTTATAAATATATCAAATTTAAAAGCCAAATACATTTTGAAGACGGAGACAAAAAGGCAGCCCTTTCCCTTCATTTTATTCCCTTAATTAATTCCCTTAATTTTATTTTTACTTCTCAATACAACTATGCTCAATTCTTCTAGCTGTTTTTCCTGGTAATTTATTGTCCATATTTATAATTCCTATTTCTTAAGTTTTCAAGGTTCTATATAATATCTATGATTTATTTCCCTGGAAGATAAGGGACTTTATAGTCTCATTTTAAATTCTCAAAATAACTAGGTTTCAATGTTTTTCTCAGATAACTATTCAGTTTTCTTCATTAAGTAAATTAATATTTGATGTTTGGATAAATACTATATTAGACTTACATTGCCTTTTTTTGATACAAAATTTATTCCCCCCTGTAATAATAGTTATCTCACTTTCTTTATATGTGTATGTATCTTTGTACCTGTAACAATTTTACTTACCTTGTATCTGTCAGAAGTGTACGCCAGCTCTTAATATGTTCACATCCATGAAGCATTCTACAGTCTTATCTTCCTGGAGACACTTTTCTTGAAGCTGGGCATTTCCTCTGTTAATCTGTGCTTGATGCAGTCTGTGTCCAAATAATCTTCCTAAATATCATGTAGATTTCCTTTCCATCTCCAAAGTGATGAGACCTCTATTTCTTAGATCTGATGTCTCCTTTCTGGTTTGCTCCGACCCTTATTTTTCTAGAGCATATCCTATAATCACTTCCTACAAACAGTACATTTTTATTATAATAATATAATATATAATAATAACAATACAATACAAACAGGTACATTTCAGACATTTCCTGATTCTGAAAATGTCTTTATTCTGCTCTCACATTTTACAAATAATTTGGCTGCAATAATATGAATATTGCACTTTAGGTTTCTTTATTGTTTTAATTGTTTTTCATGAATCTGAAGGCATTGATCTGTTGTTTCCTCCTTTCTAGTGTTAGATTTATTTGCTTTTCTTTATGTAAAGCTTTGGAGAGGCTTTTAGTATTCATCTGGGTTAACTCACGCTTTTCTCTGTGAGGTATTCTTTTTATTTGTTTTGTTGGTTCTTGGTATGCATTTTCAATTTTAAGAATTATGGCCTCCAGTAGTTCTGGGAACTTTTTTGTCTTTTTCCTTCATTTATTTTAATCAGGCATTACACTAACTAAATTAGATCTCTAAACATTGTATCTTTACTTTCTTAGTATTCACTTACTCATACTTTGGTTCTATTTTCAGCAGACTCCTTTGACTTTATCTTCCAGACTTTCTAATAAAAATTTAAAAATCAATTTTTATTATTTCAAAGAACCATTTTTACTTTGTTTAAACTTGGTGGTCACAAGGTTGTTCAAGCTATGTTTTTCATAGTTACAAAGACATTCTTTTTTTTTTTTTTTTGGTTTTTGGGCCACACCCATTTAGCACTCAGGGGTTACGCCTGGCTATGCACTCAGAAATCGCTCTTGGCTTGGGGGAACCATATGGGACGCCGGGGGATCGAACCACGATATGTCCTATGCTAGCGCTTGCAAGGCAGATACCTTACCTCTAGCGCCACCTTCCTGGCCCTGACAAAGACATTCTTATTGAATTTCAGTCATATAATATACAAAGCCCTTCCCCAGTGCACATTTCCCACCACTAAATAACCTATCCCCCACCCCAACTCCGTATTGCCTACCTCTGGGAAAACATTTTACCTGTCCCCCCTCTCTCTCTCTCTCTCTCTCTCTCTCTCTCTCTCTCTCTCTCTCTCTCTCTCTCTCTCTCTCTCTCTCTCTCTCTCCTCTCTCTGTCATTCCTTTAGACACTGAAGTTTGCACTATTATTCTTAATCTTTCTTTTATAATAATTTTTATTTTACATATTAAATTCTTCTCATAATGGTTTTTTGTTGTTGTTTTTTGTTTTGGGGTCACACCTAGCAGCACTCAGGGGTCACTCCTGGCTCTACGCTCAGAAATTTGAACCACCATCTTTCAGCATGCAAGGCAAACGCCTAACCACCATGCTATCTCTTCAGCCCCTGTTCTCATAATGTTTCAATTGATAGGCTTAAAGGACCATATGGGGTGTCAGGGATCACATTCTGGTTGATCACATGCATGGCAAGTATCCTAAGTATTATTGCTCTGGCCTCTCTGTAGTTTGCTCTTGTTTTCAGTTTTGAAAACTGAGCCCTTATTTTTAGGTTAAATACAGAGCTGTAAGTCTTTTTTTTTTTTTCATTCTTATTTTTAAATGAAGTGCTAAAAACTTGGTGAACAACTCTTTGTGGTAGACTGGGGCTACACAGTGATTTCACTTGGATAGTGAAAAGATATTTTTTCTGGGTCTATTTCACTTTTTCAAGCTAATTCCTCACCTAGGAAAATATGAATTTATTTCCTTACATAAATGCATGTTCCGGTTAAGAAATAGTTCATAATATTATATTAACTTTTCCTACTTACTTCTATCAGGTTCACTGACTGTCTTCATGAGTACTTGTGACAGATCTTGTGAGGTAATCCTCAATGTCCCTGACCAGGAAAAACAGTTAGTTACTTCTGTTGTTGAAGTTGCTGTTGGTGGACCATCTTCCACTTTCAGCTGTTGTTCTGAAATTACCTCAGTAATGCAAGGTTGCATTTGAAGGACGGTCTATATAAGTTTGTGAGGGTTGCCTTAATAAAATGCCACAGATGGACTGACTCATAAAATGAATTTGCCCCAGTTCTGAAATCTGGAAGCTCAAGAGCTTCCAGTTATGTTCTGGGCCTCTCTCTGCCTTGCTGATGACTACTTCTTATCAGGTCCCCAGGTGGTCTTTCTTCTGGCATTCACTATTCTCCTTGTAGAAGGATATTAGTCATTTTGATTTACAGTTCCACCCTGAGAGCCATAAATTAATAATTTCTTCAAAGACCATATCTCCAAGTAAAGGATAAAGGAGTCAAAGGTCTTGTCATATTGTCCTAAGCTAGATGCTCTCTGAAAAAGTCATCTAACTCAGTTTAGACTAATAAAGATCCTGGTCCTGGAATTGTAGTTCCACATCTTTATTCTGTTTGTTTGTTTATTTATTTATTTATTTATTTATTTATTTATTTGGTTAGCTACTTAGTTTTGGGCCACACCTGGCTGCACTCATGGTTACTCCTGGAATATGGAATATGGAATTTCTGGGGATTGAACCTTGGTTGGCAGCATGCAAGGGAAATGCCCTAACTGCATTTCTAATCACTCTGGCCCCAAGTTCTGTTTATTTTTATAGGTATTAATTCTAAGTCATTCCAAGTTACACTTTGAACTCATTTTTTGTTGCTGTTGTTATTGTTTACTTAATTTTTGAGCCACTATCTAATGATGCTCAGTGACAGTTCCTGATTGAATGCCAGACAATCACTCTCTATAGTATGAAGCCAGGAGCTTATTTGGGCCTCCTGCATGCAGAGCACACACTCCAGTCAGCCCAGTGACCCATCTCTCCAGCCCCTAACAGAATCTCTGGATTCTTACTGCTGTCTCAGTTTACTTCCTGGAGAACCTAACCCATGGCAATGTTGGCTCTGACTGATTTCATAATCTACTAATCACAACTAATTTCATAACCTCATTAGAAAATCTCTGACTATGGGGTCAGTACCCTGTTGAACAGTGTTCTGATTGTGTGTCAGGGAAGAGGACACATATCTAACCAATTCTAGTGCAGATTTCAACTCCAGCTTATTTTGCTGTTTTTCTTCAGGCAGGATTTCTTGAGGGTCAGACCCCCTCCTTTTTTTTCTTTAACCAGTTATGTCAAGAAAACAAACCTTCCATTTATTCTTAGGCTGGAGAGAGCATCCTGACTCCTGATTGCCTGCGCCAAGGGTAGAAGAGTAGCTGACAATTCCTTATAAGCTTTTGATTTATCTCCTGCATTATACCCACCTCCATCTCACCCTCTACATCTGCAAATCTTGTGACTCTGAGTTTTTCTTTTCTTTTCTTTTCTTTTTTTAGCTTTTGGGCCACACCCAGCAGTGCTCAGACATTACTCCTGGCTCTACTTTCAGGGATCATTACTGGCTGTGCTTGGGGAACTATACAGGATAGTCAGGGATCAAACTCTGGGTCAGCTGAGTGAAAGACAAATGACCTCTCTGCTGTTCTATGGTGTCAGCCCCCTGAGTTGAGTTTGTTACAGGTTCTTCAAGGCAAACTATCCTGCCCCCCAACTGCACATGTAGTTTCCTTTTCCTTTGTTCAACCTAATCCTTCTCCTTTCTTTCTCTACTTAATAAAATTTCTTCTTCATTCTGAACTCCTCTCCTGGCTTCTCTCTCTCTCTCTCTCTCTCTCTCTCTCTCTCTCTCTCTCTTTCTCTCTCTCTCGAAGATATGTGCTTGTGTTTCTTCCACCATCTCTGGCTTAAGACTACCAGTTAGAAAATTGGTGGCCTTCCTACTCTATTACCACTGTACCTGTGGAATGAGATGGAGAAATCCCACACACACACACCTTTGATATCTTACTTGCATTTTCTTATATGAGAAACTGCTTTATGTGATGATTTTAAGTTACATCTTACAAAGATCAAACCTGAATACCATAAAGAACTTAAAGATTAAATATTGCAAAAAATAATCTTTGATATACAAGAAAGCTAGTCAAGAGTTGAGGAAATTTCAGGAAAAGCAATATATTCAAATTAAAGGCTATGATATGAGCAGATTATACTGTAGAATAAAATTCTAAGGTTTAAAATCTGCCATAAGGTTTAGCACTCATGAGCAATTACCAATTCTGACCATTTTCCAGTCAGGGCCAAGCAGCTAGGAGACATTTTCTAGTCAGGGCCAACCAGCAACACATATCCTGTGTGTTTTGCCCAGAGAGGTAGGTAATTGTGAACAGGCCCCCTTTTCCCTTCTAGGAGTCCATATCAGTCATTATATTGAGCAATGTCCCTGCACACTTCCAGCTGGGCACTCCTTAAAGTCCAGCTAGGCTCCTTGACAGGAATCAAGGAGTAGATCTGTGCTAGTTCTGAATAGATTCTGTTCACACCATGTGGCATATAATCTGAGCTCCTTGAAAAGATAAAAATAGTTGCCTCAAATGGGAAGGAGCTCCAGAAATGTTTTTTTTAATTCTTCATACTTGAAATACTGAAAAGATTCGGGGATGATTCTAAAACACCGGTATTTTAGCCATGGAAGCCTTCAGGTGTGGGTGAATCTGGGCGATCCCCCTCAGCCTTCAGTATGGTGTAGCAGAGACTGGCCTCCTCCTCACCCGTACTCCATCACCCTCTGTGCTAGTGGGTCGGCCTTGGCAGGGGTTTGCTGAGTGTGCTTGCCTTGTTCCCAGTGTTGGCTCAGGCAATCGCTCTGGCATAATTTATAGCCAATTAATCTCTCAGGCAGCCTGTCAATGCCTGAGCTAGAGCTCAGACACTCATCACAGTGAACCATCCCAATGCGCCATTGTCTCAGGGACGCACCCATTCACTTCGGAGTGTGAGTAAAACGTTTCAGTATGAACAAAAGATTCTGCCATCTGTTAAGTTACAATACCCAAGGTGCATTTAAAATGTGATAGGGTTTTTTTTTAACAAACAAACAAACACGAAAATCTAATTATTGCATATGAGTGTGTTTTGTAAAGAAAAAAAGAAGCAAGCATAAAGGAACTGCTTACAAGCTACTCATTTGTGGCTAGAGATTGTGAATGAAAAAATAAATAAAAAAGAAACCCACAATTGGCCATGGGAGGAAGTAGATGATCCTCTGGTAGGACCGGGGAGGCTTTGGCTATTAGGCAAAAGGTGCCTCTGTCTACCTGTGTGAAGGAGAGAAGAGGAGCAGGAGAATCTGTGGGAGAACAAAGAGGTAGGAGAGTGGATGCTGGGTCACTCCGCGCATGTGTGGGCCGAGCTGGTTTTGTGAGTCAGCAAGAAGAGGCCAGGTATGTGTGGGTGATGAGTGGGCAGAGGAAGAAAACAGCAGAGTCGTTTTGCAAATGTGAATGTCTTAAGAAAATAGCCATTGGACCATACAAAAGCATTCTAGAAAGCAATTATCAGTGATTCAAATGTTTAAAAGACAAAGTTTAGCTGATGATGCTATTGTACAGAGATATTTTGAAATGTTTATGTCTTGTTTTTTTAGAATTACATAGATTATTATTTAGCTTGATAAAGAGCAGCAAACCTGCCATTGTCATCAAGAAGGTTGTTTTACAGGGGCCGGAGCGATAGCACAGTTGTAGGGCATTTGTCTTGCATGCAGACAACCCGGGACAGACCTAGGTTTGATTTCCAGAATCCCATATGGTCCCCTGAGCCTGCCAGGAGCGATTTCTGATCACAGAGCCAGGAGTAACCTCTGAGCGTCACCAGGTGGATGTGATCCAAAAAACAAACAAACAAACAAACAAACAAACAAAAAGGTTTTACATTAGATGAAATTTTAAGACTGATCTTATAATTGCCTCAATGAATACAGTGGAGCTGCAGAATGTTGAGTGGCTGCCTTGTGGTGGAGGGAGCTAACATTCTCCGTCTTAAAGAAGCCATAATTTTCTACTCTCCTCTCCCCTCCTCTTTCTTCCTCTCTTCTCCTTTCTTCCTTCCTTCCTTTCATCCTTCCTTCCCACCCTTCTTCATCCTTCTTACCCTTTCTCCTTCCCTCTTTTTTTTTGAGGGGGGCACACCTGATGACACTCAGGGATTACTCCTGGCTCTGAGCTCAAAAATCATTCCTGGCAGGCTTGGGTATCATATGGGATACCGGGAATTGAACCTAGGTCTGTCCCAGGTCAGCTGCGTGTAAGGCAAAGACCCTACCACTGAACCACCACTCGGGCCCCTCCTTCCTTCCCTCTTACCTCACTTCCTTCCTCCCTTCCTTCCTCCCTCCCTCCTTCTCTTCCTCCCTCTCTTTTTTCCTTCCTTCTTATCTTCCTTCCTTCCTTTTTCTTTCCTTCCTTCCTTCCTTCCTTCCTTCCTTCCTTCCTTCCTTCCTTTCTTCCTTTTCCCTTCCCTTCTCTAATTTTTCCCTTCCTTTTCTTCACATCCAGAAATACTGGGGAATTACTCTCATCTCAGTACTCAGGAATCACTTCTAGTGTTAGGGGAGAACAGGCAGTGTTTTGGCTCCTGTATTCATAGTAAGTGCTCCAGCACATGAGCTACGTCCTTGTCCCCAATGGCCTTTTGTAAATTAATCTTTTGTAACTATAAATTAAATTTATAAAACATATCTCCATTGAAGTCTAAAATAGAAGCAGTCAACTTATACAACATAAGGTGAAGAGGAATTATAGATATCATCTTCATGAACAACTTTTATAAAATGAATTCAACTCTGAGACACAGAGAACTGGAAAAGACTCAGTCACTTCATAGAGCAGGAAATATATGGGGCAGAATGGGATGGAAAGACACTGCCCCTTTTCCTTTACCTACTCTAACTCCCTGTTAGGCCCCAAATGGTGGAAAGTAAGGACAGAAGGCCTAGCCTGAGCCAGTTCTGCTCAGTTTGCTTAAGACATGTAAACTATGGAAAGTAAAAAAACCTGTTTTGGGTAAAACCAAATTGTAAACAGATACAAGGAAACCAGAGATGATCTTTGTTGTGGGTGAAACCAAATTGTAAGTTGTATACCAATAACTCCCCAGTAGGTTAGTGTAATAAATCTGATGTAGGATACTCAGGCCAAACTGAGGAGTGTTTGTAAAACTATGGAGAGGGAAAAATATGCCACAAAGGTGTGCAAAACAAAAAAAGAACAACAGTGCAGATTGAGACAGCCTGGATGGTCCTAAAGACAACTAATGCAGCTCATTCTGCAAAATGTGAACTTCCTGGTCAGAAAGTGGTGCTTCAGAGCTTCACTGAGTTCATGTCCCATTTCCTTTTCTGTTCCCCTCTGAGCTAATTCACATCTGCTGCATTTGCTTGTCAAATTTTCCAAAAATGGAAAAAACGATTTGGGTTTTCTCTTTGCAGTGAATCTCAAACTAAAGTTTTCTCCTCACATTGTGGAGAATGCTCTGGTGGATTGGTGATATGGTGTTGGAACAATATATGTATGAGGTCATTGTTAGCAGGTTGTAAATCATGGTACCTCAATAAAAATCAAAAGGGGCATTTTGTGCTTTCTCTCTGACACAAGTTCTCTAATTATCCTTTAAAACTAGTTTTTGGGGGGCTTGTTTTGTTTTTTTATTTGCTTTTAATAGGGGCTGTGGGCACATACTCAGGACTTACCCCTGACTCTATGCTCAGGGGTCACTATACGAAATGTGTGTGATGGGAAGTTGGCGAAAATGGAACGCCCTAATGTGGTTTCTATGTGGAATCTTTTTTTTTTTTTTTTTGGTTTTTGGTTTTTGGGCCACACCCGTTTGACGCTCAGGGGTTACTCCTGGCTATGTGCTCAGAAATCGCCCCTGGCTTGGGGGGACCACATGGGACGCCGGGGGATCGAACCGCGGTCCGTTCCTTGGTAGCGCTTACAAGGCAGACACCTTATCTCTAGCGCCACCTTCCCGGCCCCTCTATGTGGAATCTTTCTATGTATTGGAGCACCCAATCAAAAATCAGATGAAACAATTGTGCTGTAAACAATTCTGGTTGGCAATCCTGAGATACCTCAAGGGTCCAGTAAAATTAATACTATATGTGTGCACAGTTACAATTCAGTAACTGAATTCATGAAATTTTATAGCAATTTTACAACATTGCTTATAATGTTGGCATTTTGGCATTTGCTTTGCAGAATATATATAAATATATGTCAATGTTTGATCTTTAAGAAATATGCATATACTTTTGTTGGTGCTGAATTGTACACAGTCCCAATTCCATCCACCTCCAAACTCATATATTGTAGTCCAAGTTCGCTGTATTTTAAAGGTGTTATTGTTTTTAAACGTCAGTATTATTAAAGAGATAATTAAAATAAAAGGTCTTACAAGTTTTAAAATGAGACCTGAATTCAATACATTTGATTCTAGGAGACAAACTAGTAGAAGGAAAATATCATAAGACAAAGGAAGAAGCTAGTCATCTACAAATTAAAGATATAAGTCAACCTCACTGACATCTTTTCATTATTGTTGTAGTTTAGGCAACAGGAATACAGGTATTAATATTGATGGTTATGAAGATACCACATTACTAAAATGCAGAAGACCCTCTACCACAGTCCTCTGTCACTTTAGTCCACTATATTTTTCCCACACTGATCTCTTGATCTTGGACTGAGCCATCAGAATCATAAGAAAGTGAATTTCTAACCATGGTGTTTAAATAGACATTATTAAAAAATAAAAATAAAACCTACTGGCAATAAAAAATGTTAAAAAGAGAGAAAAAAGATGCACTCTGGAACTCAATTTCAAATGAAAAATAAATAAGATAAATTAAGATTAAAAAAAAAAAAGATGTAAGAGGTTATCCTGGCATCAACTACCACTTGCCACAGAACACTCTGTGCTGAGCTCCAGGAATGAGGCAGGAGGCAGAAAACATACCTCAGATCTCAGCTCAGCAGAAGTAGGTGAAGCACCTCCTCTCAGCAGTCTTCCTGCCTTTCACTGTTGTTCTTACAGTTATAGTCTTATTCCTGTGACTATTGTGATCAAACTTTCTTCTTCATGACGGACAATGCATTCCACTTTGAGTTGATGACTATTTTGCTGTCATTATAAGTTTTAATCTAGAACCGATCAGTAGTGTTGCTGAATGATAATATTTAATGAATAGCTATATTTGTTCCTTTCCTGGACTTAACCTTTGCTTTTTGAATTTTTATTAACCCACCATGATTTACAAAGTTAAAAAAAATAAAATGAATTTCTGATGTTTAATTTCTGAGTTCATAATACTTTGTTAAGGCCATCCTAGCAATTTGCTGTACACAGCCTTTTTATAAAAAAAAAAAAACATTTTATTACTTTATTTAAACACAGAGATTTGCAAAGTTGTTTATAATACAGTTGTTCCTGCATTATGTTCAATGTATTTATTTGAACAATTATATTCTATATTCAATGTTCTAATGCCAATCCCACCACCAGTGAAATATTCCCTCCACCATTGTCCCCCAGTTTCTTACCCACCCCCAAATCTGCCCCCTTGGCAGTCACAAAATAATTTACTTTATATATTTCGCTACAATTAAATATTAATGGAATGACTGAAAAAAACTTCAGCAAAAGAACATTTGTGGATTTTTATATTTCACAATGGAGTTATTAAGTCATTGAAGGTTTACTAAGCTGTTTCTAGTTGAACATTCTATATTATTAATATTATTTGTTAAGCTTGGGTGGCTTCAATATTACTTTCACATTGAATTTGTTGTGTTCTGACTGGGGGAGTCAGTATTGAGGAATTTGAGGGTGTTGTGTGGCCATGTATGTGGCTGCATGCTCCAGGAATTCTGAGATCAATGGAGCTGGACTAATAAATTTTCATGGTGGTGACTGTGGGATGTGAGTGTGACAACTGGGACTTCCAGAAGTACAGAGGGGTGATGGGAGGCTGTTGGCTCCCACTCCCAAAAGACCCCAAAGTTTTTTGCCCCCATATTGGTGCATCTGGAATTCTTGTCAGTTTGGTTTCTATGCAAAGATTAGTCCTGAAGCAATGACTTTGGGCTGTTGACATGGCAGCAATTGTGGGGTGTGGTTCCAAGGTTTTGGCAGAGCAGGGACTTGGCCTGTCCTTCCAAGATGCCACAGAGTTTTCAGCTGTGAGACTAGTATTTTACCTAGATAATTCAATAAATTTATTTTACATAAATAAACTAGTAAATTATATAAATTTTAGCAGTTTGGTTTGTATCTCTTTAGAGAATAAAATGAGTCTATGAAGCAGGCCACTTGACATGACAGTAGCTTTGGGACATGTGTTCATCTATTCTTCATAGCACTTTTCCCTGGGAGGGGTCTTCTCTGTCAAAAGAATGTTTTGGTTCAGAACAGTGATTACCTTCTCCTATTTCTTGATACTTTTCAAGTTAAATTATTAAAAAAAAAGTTTATGTTTCAAATAAAATATCCCAGGAGAAAAGGGAGCTGTAAGAGAATGAATAATATTGAGGGGAGGAGAGATTGGGCCCAAGAGAAAGGTGTGTGCAGGCTCATAGAAAGGCGGAGAGTTGCTCCATCAACAAAGTTAATTTAGGTTAAATCCATGACACTATCAAAACAAGCAACTTTAACCACTATGAGCACCTTATTATTTCTCTGGCTCCATAATATTCTTTTTAAGGAAGCAGTAGATGCTAGCCTCTCACCTAGAGGAAGTTCTCAGTAATATTCATGAGTTAACAAGAATGTAACACTGAAAATAAAATAGCATAGATGTTCACAAGTTCAAACCTAATCCAGATGTTGGTGCTTTCTTTGTTGTGTTTTTTTAGGGGGCTCCCCAGCAGTGATCACAGATACCCAGACTAAAATGCTGACTTCCTATCTCACTCTCACCATTCTCCTTTTCAGTTGCTGGTGGCCGATTTTCGAATCCCAGAGCAAAGGCAATTGTCTGCCTCACTGACAGCTTTCCTAGGGCCAGGATGCTTTCCTGGAGCTGTGAGGGTTCAGGATACACCCCCCCCTCTCTCCTTTTAGGACATATCATACCTATATTTTATTTTCTTTGTGGGTGTAGTTAAATCCATCAGTGCTCAGAGTTTCTCTTGTGGCTCTGTGCTCAGGGACCACAACTGGGGGTACTCAAAGGACCATTTGCAGTTAAGAGATCAAATTAGGGTTACCCTATCCAAGTCAAATACCTTAACCTCTGTACCTTCAACCTCTATACCTGTAATTTGTATGACCATCATCCTAACCCACAGCTACAAAGCAAGGACTATTGCTGAGTGATATCCCTATTCTAATCTGGTCACATTCTTGAGATACCTCACTGGCCTTCTGTTGTTGATAAAGAATAAAGAAAAAAGTAATTAGCAAAACTTCCACACTCCTGTGATGGATCCACCACCTCCCTCTTTCTTTCCACTTCCTCTCATGTTTCAAACTGAGAAATGCTTCAGTAGTATTTGGGAATATAAGAGGAGACGCTAAGAGCCTCTATAACAACTGTAATGCTGGCAAGTAAGGAAAAATAATTTTTTGTTTGTATGAGTAGCACAGATATACAACAAAATAGACTTTAAAAATTGCATAAAATCAAAAAAAACTTAGAACATAAAGACTACCGGGAAGTATAAGGCAGGGTTTTCTCCCACCACCCAGAATACTCAAGAGTAACCAAACATCCCAGAAGCACTGCCCAAACATGAGAATGCTGTCTCTCTCTTTTCACATCTATCATGAGTCTATGTCACTCTAGTCCAGTAACATGCAAGTACAGTGATGCCAGGAGAGCATCAATGTGCCACAGGCCATGCAAAGCTGAAGATGGTATCAACATGCAAAAATAAAGGAAAACAAAACCTCTCCAGTCTCAAACTTAGATTCAAATACCATTTTGTCATTGATACTCTTCAAAGTGCTAGACAGACTCTGAGGTAAGATAGGAAGAAAGGCCATTCTGCAGTGTCTGTTACCCCCAAGGGCCTGTAGAATGGGGATAAGACAAGTAGAGCTAGCTAGGCAGCTTGGGATTTTATGGGAGAGAATCTCTCCAAAGCTGAACCCCTGATGCAAGAGAAAAATACTTTTTAATATAATATATATATATATTTCTTTTTACTTAAACCATTGTGATTTACAAAGCTATAGACAGTTGGGATTTAGAAATGCAATGTTTCAGGGCCAGCCTCCCCACCAGTGTCAAGCTTCCTCCACCAATGTTCCCAGCGTCTATCTCCTACCACCACCTTCCATCCCAGCCTGTCATCAGAACAGGTCCTTTTTAAGTTTGGTTGCTAAACTTCTTAAGTTTGGTCTCATGATTTCACTGTTGTTGACTTTGGCTTGAAAACCTTCTTATACTCAGTTACAGTCCTTCCTGATAAAATGTTAAATCAAGACTTTTAAGTTCTCTAAGATCTATTTGTTCTTCTGTCAGGAATGTATCTCTGTGATAAAACACTGCCTTGTATGTGTGGAGCCCTGGAGTCAGTCCTTGACACTACAATAACAACAACAAAAACACTTCTTATGGATTGAAGTCTTTATAATAGTACATTCCTAGAATCCTGGGCTGGGAATATGGTTCAAGTTCAGAGTCTCTTGACCTTTTTCTATATAAAACCCCTTTACACGTCTTTTTTGAAAGTAAGTTTTATGGAATACTAGGTAAAGTAAGTGCTTATGGATAAGTTGTAAATTTATTTTAAAGTAAGTTTTTAGGACACCCACATTCAGTTATGGAACCCCACATGGAGTCAAAACTTAGAGCTTAAGAAATTCAGTGGTAGAAATTCAGTTGGATTCAATCTTCAAAACCAGTGACACCCCAACCACTACCATAACCAAGTGATAAAGTGTATTCCCCTCAATAAAATAATAAATACCCTAAAAGAGTTATTTGAATATAAAATTAATATGTAGGTGAGTAATTCTTATATGCTAATAAGAATAATTTTTGCATCTTTCTCTCTCCCTCTGACTTATTTCACTCAGCATAATAGATTTCATGTACATCCATGTATAGGAAAATTTCATGACTTCATCTCTCCTGACGACTGCATAGTATTCCATTGTGTATATGTACATATAAGTCAGAGGGAGAGAGAAAGATGCAAAATAGTTTCACTCATCTATGGGTTTTAAGAAAAATAAAAGACATTTTTAGCAGTATCTCAGAGACAAGAGAGATGAGGGCTGATAGGTGCGGCTTATGACATGAAACTCACCACATAGAGTGATGAATGCAGTTAGAGAAATAACTACACTGAGAACTATCATAACAATGTGAATGAATGAGGGAAGTAGAAAGCCTGTCTCTCGAGTACAGGTGTGGGTGGGGTGGGGAGGAGGGATATCTGGGAAACTGGTGGTGGGAATCTTGCACTGGTGAAGGGGGGTGTTCTTTACATGACTGTAATCATACAACTGCAATCATATTTGTAATCATGGTGTTTAAATAAAAATAAGTTAACAATAAAAAAGAATATTTTTGTAATATTTGCCCTATTAGCTTTTTTTCCACCACCACCCTATTAGCTTTGTAATTTTATGTAATGCTGGTTTCCATTAATTTCTGAAACAGAATATTCTAACCTGATTTAGGGACCTATAAACTTTTCTCCTTTGAATTATACCAAAAGCACACTGGAAAATCAATGGCTGTCAACTTCTTGAATTTTCCAACCTTGAGAATACCTTCCCTAAGCCCTACCAGAGTTATAATAAAATTATAAAAGCTAAGGAAATGACTAGCAATTTCTAATTTTTGTGAAACTGTGGATTTCACTTAAACAAGGAAATATTTTCCATCTCTTTGGTGGGTTCTGCTAAGATTCGTAAGCTGCAGTGCAACAGTAAATCCAAATCCCAAATCAACTACTAGAACCTACCTAGCCAAAGTGCCTGGGGGTAACATGTGGTTTGGGGGGATTTAAGAGCAATAGGAACACCGACACTAGGTAACAGTGTCATCTACAGAATCTTCATAATGCATTTAAGGGAGGACAAACCACCATCAGCTGAGTTTTATCAGTATCTGAGCAGGATAAGCAAAGAGAGACTTGGACAGTTCAGACTGGAATCACCCAGAAAAGCAACAACTGTTTTCAGAAAAGCACCTGGGGAGGTTCTACCTCATGGTGGATGGTGAGTGTAATGGGCCTAGCATCAAGACTGAACTTAGTTTCCCTGCTAAGACTCAATGAATTCTCTCAAATTCTCTAACATTAGAGGACTCCCTTCTCATATGGAAAGTCTTCCCACACTGCAGAAAGATGTTGATAGAATCAAAGGTGAGGTGGCGCTAGAGGTAAGGTGTGTGCCTTGCAAACGCTAGCCAAGGAAGGACCGCGGTTTAATCCCCCCGGCGTCCCATATGGACCCCCCAAGCCGGGGGCAATTTTTGAGCTCTTAGCCAGTAGTAACCCCTGAGCATCAAACGGGTGTGCCCCCCCCCAAAAAAGTGAAATGGACATAGACAGTAGGATAATAGGCCAAAATGGGAGAAGGCAAGGGGCCCTCAAAAATACCATACCAAGGAAAAAGCAGTCCAAGGAGCATGTGCAAGTTTTAGTGCCTTCCCCAAATGTGTCTCCTGCTGAAAGTGCAGGGAAGACATTTTTCACAGTATAGTGAGAAATTATGACTATTGAGTCTAGATGACTATATGAGCCTAGATGACTATATAAGCCTATAAAACTATATGAGCCTATCTGAGTCCATTACTATATGAGCCTATATGGTTAGAAGCAATGAGAAACCTTCACCAGAAATACTTGCTCTCACAGAGTGGATCAAAGCAGTAGCCTTCTATATAGGAAGCTTCGCTAGGAGCTCAAGTAAGTTAAGAAAATTATACATGGGGGGCCACAGAATCGCTTTGCCCTGCCCTGCCTTTGTTCACTCTGAGGACTTCGGGGAAAACTCCTATCTCTGTCTGCCTGAAACTGTGCTTCTGAACTTCCGAAGGTTTCCTCAGGGGCCTAGGGAGCGCACCCCCAAAAACACTGCATTTTGAAGCTGGTGAGTGCGTGCATTCTGGGGCCACGGAATCGCTTTGCCCTGCCCTGCCTTTGTTCACTCTGAGGACTCCGGGGAAAACTCCTATCTCTGTCTGCCTGAAACTGTGCTTCTGAACTTCCGAAGGTTTCCTCAGGGGCCTAGGGAGTGCACCCCTAAAAAACTCCATTTTGAAGCTAGTGAGTGCGTGCATTCTGGGGCCACGGAATCGCTTTGCCCTGCCCTGCCTTTGTTCACTCTGAGGACTCCGGGGAAAACTCCTATCTCTGTCTGCCTGAAACTGTGCTTCTGAACTTCCGAAGGTTTCCTCAGGGGCCTAGGGAGCGCACCCCCAAAAACACTGCATTTTGAAGCTGGTGAGTGCGTGCATTCTGGGGCCATGGAATCGCTTTGCCCTGCCCTGCCTTTGTTCACTCTGAGGACTCCGGGGAAAACTCCTATCTCTGTCTGCCTGAAACTGTGCTTCTGAACTTCCGAAGGTTTCCTCAGGGGCCTAGGGAGTGCACCCCTAAAAAACTCCATTTTGAAGCTGGTGAGCAGCTGCATTCTGGGCCTGCGGGATCGCTCTACCTTTCCCTGCCTTTGTTCACTCTGAGGACTTGCAACTAGAGGCAACAGAAGCGCTCAGCCGCTTCGCTTCCCTTTGCAGCCGCGAACTCTTCCTAATCAATGAACCCCACCACAACACGCAGGAAAAACCACACTACAAGCGTGACAATGGGGAAAACTCGCAGGCAAACACCATCCATAGAGAATGAAGACGAAAGCTCGGTTGATCTAATAAATTACAACCACCTGATTAACCTTTCAGATAAGGAGTTTAGAGTAGAAATATGGAATATGTTTGTAGACCTCAAAAAGAGCATAGATGGATCTGAAGAGAACACAAAAACAGAAATCAGAAAACTCCAAACTGAAATAACAGATCTGAAAAATACGGTTGCTCAACTGAAAACCACAATGGATAGCCTCACCAACAGGGTATCAGCAGCTGAGGAGAGAATCGGAGTACTGGAAGATGAGATGCAGAAAAGCTCAACACAACAGAAGAAATTGGAAAAGAACATTAAGACAAACGAACAGGCAATGGAAAATGTACTCAAGGCATGCGAAGAGATGAAAATAGAAGTCTTTGATAAACTCAACAGAAACAACATAAGAATCATTGGAGTCCCAGAAACCCAGGAAGGAGATCTCCAAGAAGAATCAACTGTCAAAGACATCATCAAAGAGATACTCCCAGAGTTAAAGCCTACATGCAATCAAATACTGCATGCCCGAAGAATACCAGCTAAAAGAGACCCAAAGAAAAACACCCCAAGACACATCCTCGTTACAATGACAAATCCCATAGATAGGGATAGAATACTGAAAGCAGCAAGATCAAAAAGGGAAATTACATTCAAAGGAGCATCCCTAAGACTTACAGCAGACATGTCACAAGAAACTCTCAAGGCCAGAAGACAGTGGTTGGATATTGTGACAAGATTGAATGAAATGAATGCCTCCCCAAGAATACTGCACCCAGCCCGACTCACATTCAGGTTTGGAGGAAGAATACACAGCTTCACGGATAAACAACAGCTCAGAAACTTCACAGAAGATAAACCAGCCTTAAAGGAAAAACTGACAGGTCTACTCTAAGACAAGAGAGACCAACAAACACAGCAAACTTATCTACAAAGATGACATTAAATCCTATGACAATCATCTCCCTCAATGTCAATGGACTAAATTCACCAATTAAAAGACACAGAGTGGCAAAATGGGTCAAAAAGATGAATCCAACCTTCTGCTGCCTACAAGAAACACATCTGAATAGTCAGAACAAACATAGACTCAAAATCAAAGGTTGGAAGAAAATTATCCAAGCAAACAACACCCTGAAAAAAGCTGGGGTGGCCATATTAATATCAGATGACACCAACTTTATACTCAGAAAAGTGGTAAGGGACAAAGATGGACACTATGTACTAATCAAGGGATATGTGCAACAGGAAGAAATCAGACTATTAAACATATATGCACCCAATGAGAGACCAGCAAATTATCTAATACAATTACTGACAAATCTGAAAGAAGAAATCAATAATAACACAATCATTGTGGGAGACTTCAACACAGCCCTATCAACACTTGATAGGTCAACCAGACTGAAACCCAACAAAAACATACTAGCCCTGAAAAGTGTTATGGAAGAAAGAGGACTAGTAGATATATACAGGACACTCCATCCCAAAAAACCTGGATACACATTCTTTTCCAATGTACATGGGTCATTCTCCAGAATAGACTACATGCTGACACATAAAACATACCTCCATAAAATCAAGAGGATAGAAATCTTGCAGGCTACCTTTGCTGACCACAAGGCTCTGAAATTAGATGTGAACTACAAAGCCACACAGAAGAAAAACTTTAACAATTGGAAATTAAACACCCTGCTACTGAACAACCAGTGGGTCCGAGATGAAATCAAAAAGGAAATCAAAACTTTCCTGGAAACAAATGATAATGAAGACACAAACTGTCAGAATCTATGGGACACAGCAAAAGCAGTCCTGAGAGGAAAATTTATAGCTCTACAAGCACACATCAGGAAGGAAGAAGGAGCATACCTGAATAACTTAATGGCGCAGCTTAAACAATTAGAAAATGACCAACAGAATGAACCAAAAATAGGGAGACAGAAGGAAATAATAAAGCTGAAAGCGGAACTCAATGAAGTGGAAAACCAAAAAGCAATCCGAAAGATCAACGAAAGCAGAAACTGGTTCTTTGAAAAAATAAACAAGATTGATAGACCATTGGCAAAACTCACAAAGAAAGAGAGAGAGAGAAATCTGATAACCCGTATTAGAAATGAAAAGGGGGAGATCACAACAGAAATTGCAGAGATCCAAAGGATAATCAGAGGCTACTTTGAGAAACTTTATGCTACAAAACATGAGAACCTAGAAGAAATGGAAAAATTCTTGGACACTTATAACCTTCCACATTTAAGTAAGGAGGATGTAGCATATCTAAACACCCCCATCACTACTGAGGAAATTGAAACTGTAATCAAACATCTACCAAAAAAGAAAAGCCCAGGCCCAGATGGTTTTCCTAATGAATTTTTTCAAATCTTTCAAGAGGAGCTACTGCCAATCCTAGCCAGACTCTTCCATGAAATTGAAAAAAAGGGAACTCTCCCAAACAGCTTTTATGAAGCCAACATTACCTTGATACCAAAACCAGACAGAGATGCTGCCAAAAAAGAAAATTACAGACCAATATCCCTGATGAATGCTGATGCAAAGATCTTCAACAAAATCCTGGCAAATAGGATCCAATGCATCATCAAGAAGATCATACACTACGACCAAGTAGGCTTCATCCCAGGAATGCAAGGATGGTTTAACATCCGTAAATCTATTAACATCATACACAACATCAACAACAAGAAAAATAAAAATCACATGATCATATCAATAGATGCAGAGAAAGCATTTGATAAGGTCCAACACCCATTCTTGATCAAAACTCTCAGCAAGATGGGAATGGAAGGAACCTTTCTCAATCTAGTTGAAGCCATCTACCACAAGCCAATGGCAAATATTATCCTCAATGGAGAAAAACTAAAAGCCTTTCCTCTAAATTCGGGTACAAGACAAGGCTGTCCTCTCTCACCACTCCTCTTCAATATAGTACTGGAAGTTCTTGCTATAGCGATCAGGCAAGAAAAAGATATCAAGGGAATTCAGATAGGAAAGGAAGAAGTCAAACTCTCATTGTTTGCAGATGATATGATACTCTACTTAGAAAACCCTAAAGACTCTACCAAAAAGCTTCTAGAAATAATAGATTCATATAGCAAGGTGGCAGGCTACAAAATCAACCTACAGAAATCAATGGCCTTTTTATACACCAATAATAATAGGGAGGAGATGGAAGTCAGGAAAGCAATCCCATTCACAATAGTGCCACACAAACTCAAATATCTTGGAGTCAACTTGACCAAAGACGTGAAGGACCTATACAAAGAAAACTATAAAGCCCTGCTCCAAGAAATAAGAGAGGACACACGGAAATGGAAACACTTACCCTGCTCATGGCTTGGCAGGATTAACATCATTAAAATGGCAATACTCCCCAAAGCATTATACAGATTTAATGCGATCCCCTTAAAAATACCCATGACATTCTTCAAAGAAGTGGATCAAACACTTATGAACTTCATCTGGAACAATAAACATCCTCGAATAGCTAAAGCACTCCTAGGGAAAAGGAAAATGGGAGGCATTACTTTCCCCAACTTTAAACTGTACTACAAAGCAATAGTTATTAAAACAGCATGGTATTGGAATAAAGACAGACCCTCAGATCAGTGGAATAGGCTTGAGTTCTCAGAGAACATTCCCCAGGCATACAATTACCTAATTTTTGACAAAGGAGCAAGAAATCCTAAGTGGAGCAGAGAAAATCTCTTCAACAAGTGGTGCTGGCAGAACTGGTTAGCGACTTGCAAAAAAGCGAACATAGACCCCCAGTTAACATCATGTACGAAGGTAAAATCCAAATGGATTAAAGACCTTGATATCAGACCAGATACCATAAGGTATATAGAACAACATGTCGGTAAAACACTCCATGACATTGAGACTAAAGGTATCTTCAAGGAGGAAACTGCACTTTCCAAACAAGTGGAAGCAGAGATTAACAGATGGGAATACATTAAACTGAAAAGCTTCTGCACCTCAAAAGAAATAGTGCCCAGGATACAAGAGTCACCCACTGAGTGGGAGAAACTATTCACCCAACATCCTTCAGATAAGGGGCTAATATCCAAAATATACAGGGCACTGACAGAACTTTACAAAAAAAAAACATCTAATCCCATCAAAAAATGGGGAGAAGAAATGAACAGACACTTTGATAAAAAAGAAATACAAATGGCCAAAAGACACATGAAAAAATGCTCCTCATCACTAATCATCAGAGAGATGCAAATCAAAACAACGATGAGATACCACCTCACACCACAGAGATTGGCGCACATCACAAAGAATGAGAACAATCAGTGCTGGCGGGGATGTGGAGAGAAAGGAACTCTTATCCACTGCTGGTGGGAATGCCGTCTAGTACAGCCTCTATGGAAAGCGATATGGAGGTTTCTTCAAAAACTGGAAATTGAGCTCCCATTCGACCCAGCTATTCCACTCCTAGGGATATACCCTAGGAGCACAAGAATACAATACAAAAACCCCTTCCTCACACCTATATTTATTGCAGCACTATTCACAATAGCCAGGCTCTGGAAACAACCAAGATGCCCTTCAACAGATGAATGGCTAAAGAAATTGTGGTACATATACACAATGGAATATTATGCAGCCGTCAGGAGAGATGAAGTCATGAAATTTTCCTATACATGGATGTACATGGAATCTATCATGCTCAGTGAAATAAGTCAGAGGGAGAGAGAGAGACGCAGAATAGTCTCACTCATCTATGGGTCTTAAGAAAAATAAAAGTCATTTTTGTAACAATCCTCAGAGACAATTAGAGGAGAGCTGGAACACCAGCTCACTCCATGAAGCTCACCACAAGAGTGGTGAGCACAGTTATAGAAATAACTACACTGAGAACTACCATAATCAAGTGAATGAATGAGGGAACTGGAAAGCCTGTCTGGAGTACAGGTGGGGGTGGGGTGGGATGGAGGGAGATTTGGGACTTTGGTGGCGGGAATGTTGCACTGGTGAAGAGGGGTGATCTTTATAGGACTGAAACCTTATCACAATCATTTATGTAATCAAGATATCCAAATAAAGAGAAAAAAAAAAAAAAGAAAATTATACATGACACAAAATTAAAACATTATTCAAAAGTTACAAAATTCTTGTTGGTGTTTTTTGTTTGTTTATTTTTAAGGTCACATCTAGTGGTGCTCAAAACTTACTCCTGGCTCTACACTCAGAAATTATTCCTTCTGGAGTACCCAGGGGACATGGGATGTTGAGGATCAAACCCTGGTCATCTCTGTAGGCAAGGCAAGGGCCTTACCCCCCTGTACTATCATTCTCGCCTGGATACTTAGAAAATTCTTAAGATTTAATAAACTCTCCTGCTGTTATGGAAGAAGGTGAGAGACCATTAAAAATAAAGCGACGGGGCTAGAGAGAGAGCACAGCGGTAGGGCGTTTGCCTAGCATGTGACCTGGGTTAGATTCCTGGCACACCATAGGTCCCCTAAGCCTGCCAGGAGCGATTTCTGAGCATAGAGCCAGGAGTAACCCCTGAGCCCTAGTCCAAAACCAAAATAAATAAATAATAAAGCTAGAAGGGTAGGGATCACTTTAGTTGTAAAATTAAACAGAAATGAACACAGGAGCAAATATAATCCAACATATAAACCTGAAGGAAGATGCAGGGTTAATTGCATTTTAAAAATAAAAATATTTTTGAGCCAGAGCAATAGTACAGTGAGTAGGGTGTTTGCCTTGCATGAGGCCACCAGGGTTCAATCCCCAGCATCCCATATAGTTTCCTGAGCATTGTCAGGAAGTAGCCTGTGAGCATTGTTGAGTGTGCCCCCCTCAAAAAATTTAAAAGATATAAACAACATCTGAAAGGATGTAGATAACAATGAAGACCAAACAATTAACCTGAATCCTTGAAAAGGAAAAATAACCAAAAACTACAGTTAAAGAGAACTTTCTTAAAAGAAAAGAGAGCTCTAAGGAACTCTGTTTATAAAGCACAGTATCAGGACTAGGGAGTTGATAACAGGTTCAGACACAGGTCCAGTATAACCCCAACTATATTTTGATCCCTAGCACCAGGTGGCCCTGACACTGGCTGGTGACCTTGAGCACCACCCAATGTTTGGGGTAATCCAGGTACCTGAGCTGTACTATATCCTCAGGCCTCACTCTGCTCTGTGTGATGGTTGTCCAAGATTCATGGGGCGTGACCTATGCCTTCTGGCAATCCTTACAAGACCTTCCCCCAAAGAAGTTGGGGACATAGATACACAATAGAATCCCATTCAGTGATAAGGAAGAAATCTTGTCTTTCGCTACAACATAAACAGAACTAGTTGGTTCCATGGTAAATGAAATAAGTCGGAGGTCAAAGGACAAATGTCAAATGTTCTGACTCATATGTTGTATTTAGAGAAGCAAAGCCAAGGAATGGGCACCATTCAATGGAAACAAACGTTTGAACTCTCACAACAGATCTGAGGTTACAGGTGATAGTGGGTATTCTGCAGGTTGATGGGGAGGAATGGGGCAGACTAGAAGGGACCTAGGGACAGAGGTGCCTCCTAGGGGACTTCGGTGGTATAGTAACTTTGGAAGGCAAAATTACAAACATGACGGGGCCGGGCGGTGGCGCTAAAGGTAAGGTGTCTGCCTTGCCAGCGCTAGCCTAGGACGGACCGCAGTTCGATCCCCCGGTGTCCCATATGGTCCCCCAAGCTAGGAGCGACTTCTGAGCGCATAGCCAGGAGAGTAACCCCTGAGCGTCAAACGGGTGTGGCCCAAAAACCAAAAACCAAAAAAAAAAAAAAAAAATTACAAACATGAACAGTATTGTAAATCATGTCACCTCAATACACTTTTTTGGGGGGGCATACCCGGTGACGCTCAGAGAGGTCATATAGCTCATATCCTGGCTATGCACTCAGAAATCGCTCCTGACTTGGGGGAACATATGGGATGCCCAGTTAGCACACACAAGGCAGATGCCTCACTACTTGTGCCACCACTCCGGCCCCATTAACACACTTTTTTATGTAAATAAGTAACTAAAATATTTTTAACAAAAGACAGAAAGTTCAGCTCTGATTTATTACATGTATCTCAAATATTTGACACATGATAGATGTTGATTACATTTAAAATTTTCACCTGGAAAAAGATAGTGGGGTTAGATAAGTATAACTTTTTTCTTAAGATAGGCTACAATTTTATAGAGAGAATAAATTTATTTATATTTTGTTTTGTTTTGTTTGGGGCCACACCTGGCAATGCTCAGAGACTACACCCAGCTCTGCACTCAAGAATTACTCCTGGCATTGCTTAGAGGACTATATGGGATCCCTGGGAATCAAACCTGGGTTGGTTTCATGCAAGGCAAATGCCCTACCCTCTGTATTATCACTCAGGATACCAAGAATAACTCTTTTTCACGTCCAGATCTCTTGGAAGTTCTGGCCTGTTGAAATTTAGAGTCTAAAACTTTCCTGTGACTCTTCTAACCTGACATTAATCACTGTGGAGTTAAGAGCCTTAAATATTTAGATGGATTATTTTAAGCATCATTGTTAAGTGAATTATCTTAACATGGTGGGAGAAAAAAAAAGTGCACCAGAATACTGCTGCCAAGCTATATGAACATGCATTTCTAGGGACACACCTGCAAATGGTTAAGACAGTGTGGTTAAGACAGACAAATTCTAACCTGCAGAATGCATGCCTGAGAGAGGAGTCGGCTTCCTTCCCTTTCCTGCTATTTGCTCCAGGGTCTTACTGGCTTATTCAGCCCATCATTTCAAGTGGCAGGTGACCTAGTTAACCAAATTCTCTCACATTAGACCTTCTATATTAGTCACTGCTCAGTCTGTTCCACCCCGCCTTCATTCCTTGCCTTTTCATTTTCCCATTGTTTCTATTCTACTCTCTTTCCCCTATTGTGATCTCCACCCCTAGTCTAATTTTTCTTACTAGAAAAGAAGATATTTGCTGTTTAGGAAGTTGAATGCTTTAACGAAAGATGTTGTATAAATCTTGGAACATTGGTGAAGGGATTGGTATTGGAACATTGTATACTTAAATCATGGATAACTTTGGAATTTTGTAATTTACATAATTCAAGACAATAAAATTTTAACCTAAAAGCTTCTAAAAGGACCGGACAGATTTTATTATAATAAAATGTCTACTGGCTTTTAAGTTATAATCTAAGTATATGATCCATGATAATCCAAAAATTAAATACAGAACCGGTTTAGAAGCAAACTCCCATGTTGAATCAATGTGTGCACATCAAATAACACTTTATGTACATTTAAAAGAACAAATTTATTTTTTGAGTCAGCATATTTCAAACTTCCATTTTCAAGCATTTATGAGACTTTTGGGGAATAGTCACAAATATTGTGATAATGATTTTTTGTCTCTTTTTCCCCATTACTATTCAAGTTCTGTGTCCTATGATACTGCCTCCCACTGTTGAGATCAAATTGGTCCCTCACTCCACCCCATCTAGTGAGGACAGGCACATGAAAATTGCCAAAGGGAAGAGTAAATAGATGTGCTGATGAGTAAATTGCCAAAAGAAATAATAAAGGGAAATGCTGATGAGTTCATCTAAGAATGGCTTCATTTACCTATTTAAGACTCAGGAGAAATATGCCTCCTGCCTTTCTCATGCTGTGACTACTGCAGCCTTTTTCCATTTTGAGGGCAGAGCTTTAGAACAAAGTTCAAGGCTTGAGAGTGGTGGAGTAGAAAAGCTGAAAACAAACCTAAGGCTTTGTGTTCTTGAACTGCTAAATCGATCAATATTGGGATTTTGTTCCATGGGATATAAATTTCAGTTGAGATTCTAGTACTTGTAGTTGAAAACAAACTGACATATACTTTTTATTGTATACTCTGATGTTACAGGTTGACTTCAAAAGCATTTCTGCATTTTAAATATTCACAAAAATAACAGAATGCTATGAACTTTGTAGTATAGTGGCTTCTGAACTCTTTTTTTTTGTTTGTTTGTTTTTTTGGCCACACCCATTTGATGCTCGGGGGTTATTCCTGGCTAAGTGCTCAGAAATCATCCCTGGCTTGGGGGGACCATATGGGTCGCTAGGGGATCGAACCGTGGTCCGTTCCTTGGCTAGTGCTTGCAAAGCAGACACCTTACCTCTAGTGCCACCTTGCCGACCCCATGCTTCTGAACTCTTATCCATGCAGTGGCTCTTGGCTCTATTGACAATGAAGGGTTTGACAATTGTTTGAACAAAAATATTGATAGAAAACTACCCCACTTAACAAAAAACTCCCAACACCTCTCATACCATTTGACCCCCCATTTCAAAGCCAAGAATGGCAGCAAAGCTTTGTGTCACACAACCAGACAACCTGCAGCTGGTCAAATGGCATGAGAGGTGTTGGGAGTTTTTTGTTAAGTGGGGTAGTTTTCTATCAATATTTTTGTTCAAACAATTGTCAAACCCTTCATTGTCAATAGAGCCAAGAACCACTGCATGGATAAGAGTTCAGAAACATGGGGCCGGCATGGTGGCGCTGATCTCCAAGCTATAGCATCTCCAAAGGCATTGCCCCACAGCTTCAGTACCAAGCCACCAGCAAGTTGTGCTGGTTTTAAAAAGTGGTTGTGCTTTTTTAAAATATTTTTAAATATTATTCTTAAAATTATTTTATTTAGAGGGAAGGGAAAATTTTGTTTAAACACCATGGTTACGAGGTTGTTTATAATAGTTATACAAATGGTTTTTCAATTACCAAGTTGCTCATGATTGAACTTTGGTCATTCAATGTACAACACCCTTAACCCTTCATCCATGCACATTTCCTGCCACCAAATGTCCCCAGCTGTCCTCCCACATTTCCTCTGCCTCGTTCTGTGTCTTTCTTTCCCGCTCTCTTACCTTTTAGACACTGTGGTTTGCAATATTGTACTCAAGGGGTATCATGCATATCACTATTTCCTTTCAGCATTGTTCTAACCAGTGATAATTTTCAATTATCATTGCCATTGTGGTCCCTTTTCTGTCCTAATTTCACTCCGCCATTATTTGTGGCAAGATTCCTACCGTAAACTGGTCCTCCTGGCTCCCATCTTTATTGTCTCTGGATATTATGTCCATATTATATTTTTTAAATCCCACAAATGAGTGAAATTATTCTGTGTATATCCCTCTGACTCATTTCACCAGCATAAAACACTCCATATTCATCCATGTGTACATAAATTTCATGACTTCTCCTTAATAGCTGCATAGTATCCCATTGTGTAGATGTACCACTGTTTCTTTTCCACTCAACTGTCCTTGGGCACTTGGATTGTTTTCAGATTCTGGCTACTGTGAACAGTGCTCCAATAAACTGTTGAACTGTATAGTTGAGCATTCAGGATTTTAGCCAATAACATACAATTAACACCACCTAAACAAATGAAAAGAAAATGCCATAGAACAGCTTTAGATGTCTTGCCATATCAACAGCAAAGTGCACAGTGAGAACACTAGAGAGCCTTTCCTTTTTAAAATTTTCAGAATGATGGGATGGAGCAATGGTGCAGCAGTGCCTTTGCACATGGATGACCCAGGATGGACCACAGTTTGATCCCTCGGCGTCCCATATGGTCCCTCAAGCCAGGAGTGATTTCTGAGTGCAGAGCCAGGAGTGACCCCTGAGTGTCATCGGGTGTAGCCCAAAAACCAAAATAAATAAATAAACAAAATGGTCAGAAAGATAGCACAGTGGTAGGGCATTTGCCTTGCATGCAACTGACCCTGAAGAGATCCAGGTTCCATCTCCAGCATCCCATACGGTCCCATGAGCCTGCTAGGAGCAATTTCTGAGTCCCACCCCCTAAAAAAAGAAAAAATATATTGGGAGATATGTTACAGTTTTGATAGTTTCAGGCTACATCGGACACCTGCAGCCACTTCATGCAAACCTATGACAATTCCTAGAGCACCTTGAGACTGAGAAGTTATGATGATGTAGTGTATGAATTAATCTAATGAGGGCCACAGATGAGTTCAAAGCTCAGCTCAGTGATACAACCATTAGTTAAAAGAAGACATCAACTTTTTTGTTTTTGGTATTCATCCTAGTCTTCTTCCTCTTCTTTTGTCTTCCTCTTCCACAATTTAACTTAGCAACTTTAGAAGGAACGTTACTTTCCTTCGCACCATCAAACTTCCCTTGGAATCAGAGCCATACTTGTATTTCTTTGCTTTGCTTGTTGTATAATTGCTCTTCACTGTCACTCAAATGGTTCCACAATTTACCTAGTTGTTTTTTGTTTGTTTTGTTTTTAGTCATGTCCCCAGTAGAGGTGCCAGTGTTTATGGGTTTGATCTTGGGAGAAAATTTTGAGTGGAACAGGAAGAATCCAGATGATGGTCTTTGGGACGCAGTCAGGTCTTTTTGCCTCTATTAACTGGATCATTAGCCTTCATTTCCCAGTCATAACTGACTTTGTCAACCTTTGCCGACTTGTCAATTTGTTTTTCTGCTTCTCAGATATTGTCTTCTACCTTTTAGAGCACTTCTTGGAGATTTGGGCAAAATTAACAGGAACTTCTGAGTCTTTCTTCTTATGCTTGTTTCTGCACTCTGCACAGACCTCTTCCCCTTCAGTTTCTTAGGATCCCCTTTTAGTCACCTTGGTTCGGAGGATAAAGGTGTGAGAGGCGTAGCTCTGCTCTCAAGAAAGCGGCTCCTTCGGGACACTGATGCTTTGGTCTGAATCGTAAGTCTGTGGTCCCCGCCCACCACCCTAGATTCTGGCGTCGCCGAGGACGTCATAGTGCTGTCGTCATAGTGACTTCCTGTGCCTTTTGTTCTCAGCACCTTCTGTCCATCCGCTCAGGTAGACTCTTTAGCCTCATCTGTAAATTCAGGGCTCTTAAATCACAGCCAATGAATGTTAAGGGTGAGTGAATGTTTAGTACATTGTTGAAATGTACTGAATGATAAATATCCTTTTTCATCTTGTCTTCTAGACTTTGCTTACTGGAAAGTTATTTGTCAAGCAGCTATGTATATATAAATATATACATATATATATACTTATATAGAGAAAGACAAGTTACATTTAGTATGTTAGCAAAAATCAGAAATATGTTAGAATTATTTAGCTTTCCACTTTCCATAATCTGTTGAAATAGGATTTATCTAGAAGTTAGGGTTTTATCATAAAACAATTTATAACAAATTAACATCAATTTTCTTTATAAAATGAAATAATTTAGGGGAGTGGAAAGGACTGTGATAAAGGGTCATTGGCTGTTTGGTATTGAATATGGTAGTCAAACTGTACCCTTAAAATGAATAAACACATATTTTAAATATGTAAAAATTAATTAAAGTCAATATTTTAAATATCATTTTATCGTAATAAATATTATTGTCTTCCCACAGTTGCCTACACTTTTATTTTTTAGCTATGAGAAATACTAATTTTTTTAAAAAAATAAGTAAGCCATTTAAATAACTGCATAACACATTTTGATTTAATCAGATAAAACTACAAAGAGAAAGTAATATTGGAAATAGAGGCCATTGATATATTAATGAGACAACTTACAAGGAGAAATAAAATGATGAAACTCATATTTATCTTCATCTCAACTCCCACAATCCCCTTTGAAGAAAGATATTTGGGCCTACAGTGGTAGCACAGCTGGTAGGTTGTTTGTTTTGCACTCAGTTGACTGGGGTTAGATACCTGGCACCCCATCAAGTCCCCCCCCAAAACCTGCCAGGAGTAATTTCTGAGTGCAGAGCCAGGAGTAACCCCTGAGCACCTCCAAGTGTGACCAAAAACCAAAAACCAAAATAAAGCAAGACAAAACAAAAATATATTTAATTCTTTTCCGAAAATATAGTAAATTGACCATTTTTCTGGACAGTTGTTATGACTAGGAACATTCTAATGTACCTCTGATAGGGAACTAAAAGCAACTGAAAGCAAGAGAGAAAACTATTGAATTGAAAGGTTCTTAAATCAAATGTTTTCATTGGCAATAAATGACTAATAAAGACAGTTAAAGAACTTACAGTAAAGAATATCTACAGTTTATAGCTCTCCCTGAAAGAAAAAAAAAGAAGACTTTGAAGTGTAATTATCTTGCTATAAATTATTTTAGTAGTAATTATTCTGGTGGGGAAATAAAAAAAGATTGTAGAGAATAGCTGATTAAGAAAAATGCTTCCTAAGGGAATGTTGGCAGAAGAAGAAAAAAACACCTTTGGCAGTGATTCTTTGAATGACTCAAAGAAAGTAGTTTGCTGAACTGGATAAACTAGCTACCTATACTAGGAAAATGTACTTACAGTGCAAATCTAAATTCACTCATTGCAACTTAATTTTTTTGTTCTTTTCTTTGAAAACAAAACCAATAACTATTGACCGATTTTCTATATACTAATTCCTTAAATTAACTCGTAGGAAATGTAACTCTATAGATTTTCTTTTTTTTTTCAGATGAAATCATTATGTTAATCTTTCCCATCTGAATTAGTTTCCAGCCACCATTTGCTAATCAAAAATGACTTTGGGGACTGGAAAGATAGCATGGAGGTAAGGCATTTGCCTTGCATGCAGAAGGACCGTGGTTTGAATCCCGGCATTCCATATGGTCCCCTGAGTCTGCAAGGAGCGATTTCTGAGCATAGAGCCAGGAGTAACCCCTGAACCGGGTGTGACCCAACCCCCCAAAAAAGGGACTTTGGGGACCACTACCATTCCCAAAAAACTGATTCAGAATTCTTCATAGGAATTCAAGGTCACACACTGTACTTATTGAATAAGAAACTTTGGAATTGGAGTTCTTATCTACATTGAAATATTAAGAACACCGCTTTAAAGAATTCCACATCTTTTGGGGGCCAGAGTGATAGCACAGCAGGTAGGGTGTTTGTATTGCACGCGGCTGTCCAAGACTCAATTCCTGGCATCTCATATGGTCTCCTGAACCTGCCAGGAGCAATTTCTGAATGCAGAGCCAGGAGTAATCCTTGAGTGTCACCAGATGTGACCCAAAAACCAAAAAAAAAAAAAAATCCACATCTCAATTTAAATAAAAAGATCTGAAGTGAATCAATTTAGTATAGAGAACATATCTAATTTAAAATAAACTATACTTATTCTACCAGGGGTCCTCAAACTTTTTAAACAGGCGGCCAGTTCACTGTCCCTCAGACCATTGGAGGGTCTGACTATACTAAAAACAAAACTTACGAACGAATTCTTATGCACACTGCATATATGTTATTTTGCAATGAAGAAACAAAACAGATACAAATACAATAATGTGGCCCACGGGCCATAGTTTAAGGACCACTGTATCACTCCTAAAATCCTTTACTCATAAGGTATCAATATTTTCATTTTCACTTTGATTACATATGGCAAGTTGATTCTGAAGAATTTTTTAAATGAAATATTACTAAGAAAAAGAAGAGTGAAAAAGTCAATTTGCATTTTTATTGTCTTATGGAGAAGTCGAGCAATCTGTTGTTTTGTCTTGATATATGATTCTAAAATTTTTCCTTAGCCTTTTTATACCTGCGCATGAGGAAATGTTTGCATATCTGTCCATGGAGTAGAAATTATGACCAATGCAGTAAACCAGTGATTTTTTCCATCTTTCTATACTTGTTGAACTGACAAGGATCTGTCTGCAGACTATTGGTTGAAGACCATGGTTTTAAAATATAAACTTAAAGAAATTATTTTATTTAATTAAACTACTGTGATTTACAAAGTTATTGAGTTTTTGGCATATAATATTTCAATACTAATACCAGAACTATTGTCAACTTCTCTCCACCAGTATTCCCAGGGTCCATCCCTCCATCCTACCTCCCCCTAAACCTCACCTCCAGGAACATTTCACTGGAATAACTTCCCCATGATTTCCCTTTCCCAATGAAGAAATAAATTGTAGTAAAGGGAGCTGCCTAGGTCACTCTTGACCCCAGAGTATAGAGAGGACAAAAAAAGAAAAAAATGGGATGGAAGGTGTGGGGAGAAGATAAGACGAGGAGTAAAATACGAACTTTTAAAATGGAATAAATGATGACATAAAGAATATAATTTCTTTGGCATTAGGAGGTATCATTGCAGTAATTGAATAAGTAATCTTTATGACAGAAACCAAGGAAGTAAAATTTTGCTATTTTATTCTAATTTACTTAATTAAATATTCTACCTACAGAGAAACCAAGTGAAAGCTCCTAAATAATTTCTGACAAGAGCTATATTTTTATGTCTGATTCATTATGACTATTACCCTATGACAGTCACAGGAAAGTAATTAGTTGTAAAGAGCAAGAACTCTAGAAATAAAAATGCAGAGGATGAAAATTGAATTATAATCTTTTACACCAGGTAGAAACAGTTAAATACAATTAAATAACTTATGTCAGTAATGTTAAGGATGCTCTTTACAATTGTACATAGTAATATGAATACATAAAAAGCATATACAGTATTTTAGCAGTACCTACAAACGTGTCTTGAAGCAGTACTAGCTACCATTAAATATGAAACTTAGAAAACTTACCAAAAATTCTATTTTTTGTGTTTTGGGCTACATCTTGAGATGCTCAGGGCTTACTATTGGCTCTGTGCTCTGGTATCACTCCTGGCAGGCTCAGGGGACCATATGGGGTTCCCGAGATCAAACTTGGGTTGGCTGCATATAAGGTAAGTGCCCTATTTGCTGTACTATTGCTCCAGACCCTAAACTCCTAACACAATAAAAATATTAATATAGTATTTGTTAATTCAGACCCAAACATTTTCCCAGGCTGCCTGGGGAAGTTCATAAAAAGGAATATACAGGGCAGAGGAGACACAATGATACTTGAGATAACTCTTAAACATGGATCGCTATCACCATAACCATTGGTGACCCAAATGCCTCTGAGAAGACGAAGCCGAGCGTGCAGGAGTAGAACCTTGCTTCAAGAGAAGAGTTGGGGCATCACGATTCCCAACAGTCTCCATCCCTCCTGAGGTAGCTCCATTCACTCACTTGATCCTGGCTTCCCTATTTAGGTTCCTGAACAATGGTTTGAAAGCTGGGGCTAGGGGGAACATGGCTAGGGGCCTGGAGGCTGCCAAATTGCTGAGTATGCTCTGGTGTCTTCTGTGGTTAATTCTGCAGGGTGGTAGAGGGGAGTCTTGATCAAGCACTGAGAAAGGGGGAGAAAAGTGAAGCACAGGTGAGCATTTTCAGAGAAGAGGGAGCTGTGGCAGGCATTGCTTTCAGCTCAAACTGGCCTTAATACTTGCCAGTCATTCGGGGTCCTTATTTGGGGTTTGAGCCCTGGCAGGCTGTATGCGTCTCTGGAAGGGAGGTCTAGGAAGTCTGCCTTGATGATGTTCAAATAATTATTTATTACCCACACTACTAATTTTCCACAAAAGTAGGTTGCCTTTTCTCTTTTGATGATTTCTCTCACTGTGAAGACGTTTTTCAGTTAGATGTAATCCTGATAGTTGGTGCATTGGTTTTCCTTCTTGGAAAAGAACCCACAAAGGTTACTTACTATGTTTTCATCTGTGCAGTTTATGGTTTCAGGACATATTCAGATTCATTTGAATTAATTTTTCGTGTATGACACAAGATAGTGGTCATCTCATTCTTCAGCATCTAGTTGCCTAATTTCCCCAACATTTATAGTAACCCTCTTAATATTCATGTCATATAGTAGTTCTTCATATAGATGTGGGTTTACTTCAGGCCTCTTAATTCTGTTCAGTTGGTCAGTGAGTTTGCATTCCAATACTATGCTGTTGTAATGTATTGTTTGAAATAACATAGCATTCTTCTTCCATTCCTGTTCCTTTTATCCTCAGGGTTTCTTTGGCTATGCAAGATCTTTTATAGTTCCAAATGAATTTGTGGAGTTTTTTTGCTTTATATCTATGAATCATGTTGTTGGTATTTTGATTATGATGGAATTTAATCTATATATTGCTTTGGGTGAAAATCAACATTATTTATATTTTTGATCCATGGATATTGAATGTTTTTCCATATCTTTGTGTCTTCACAAATCATTTTCTCAACAATGTTTTATAGTTTTTAGTGAATTTTTAACCTTCCTACTAAAAGTAATTGCTAGGTATGTCATTCTTTTTGACAATTGTAAATAGTATTGTTTTCTTCATCTTTTTATAATTCACTGTATATATAGAAATGCAAATAGAAATTTGTATATTGATTCTGTAATCAGCCACACTGATTTATACTTTTTTCTAGTAAGTTTTCAGTAACATCTTTAAAGTTTTCTTAGCACAATATCTGTAGAAAATGTTTTACTTCTTCCTTTCCACATTTTATCCAGTATCTTTTTTTTTAATCTAATTACTCTGGGCAGGCCTGCCAATACTATGTTAAATAGCAGTGCTGGGACTAGGCATCCTTATCATGTCCTTATCATGTCCCTGATCTTGGCAGAAAATCTTTTTTCTACTTTTGATTATTATGTAAAGTAATGCTTTGTTTGGCTTTTATTTGTTTAGAGTTATCCTTCTATATCCATTTTATTTTCTTTTGTAAGTGATTGAACCCAGGTCTCATGCATGTAAGACATGAGCTTTGCCACCAAGCTACACTTCCAGTCCCTCTATATTCCTTTTGTTATGAGATTCTAGTCATAGATTGTGTCCCTGTTTGCAACATGACATTTTTCTCTGGGTAACTTTAAGATTTTCTATCTTTGTTTTCATTAATTTAAAATAACTTATTTCACATCTTTAAGTATTTTCCCCCACCTCATTCTTCCTCTCTTTTCCTGGACTCCACTATGTTTATTAAACAACTTACTTGCTAATGTCTAACAGATCTTGGGTGCACTATTTTTTTAGGTAGGAGGAACTCACCAAGTGATGCTCATGGGTTATTGCTAGCTCTGTACTTAGGGGATTATATGGGATGCAAGGGTTTTAATCTGGGTCAACTGTGTGCAAAGCTAGCCCCTACCCATTGTACTCTCAATCCAGCTCCAGATGCTCAAATCTTTCACCAATTTTTTTCACATTTTAATTTTACCATTTGTATGGAAGTACTGGGATTCTCAATACTGTTATGCTTTTTATGCATACATAATACATAATTTCAGCACTGTCCCCATCACCAGTGTCCCAAGGTTCTCTCCCAGTGTTGTAGAAGGTGCAGATATTCAGATTTTTGTCAAGTTGTCAAAACTGAAAGGAAGTACAGAACCCGTGTTCAGTCTGGATACTTTCCAATTCACAGACATTACATTAGGTTTTTCTTCACATCTGTAATCTTCTGATTTGAAGGAATCATTGAAGGCTTTCTTCATCTTTGACAATGTATTTTTAATTTGTAGCATCTCCATTTCACATTTTAAGTACTGTCTTGTAAGATGACAGCCAAGCTATTAACCCCAAACAAATGCATTCCCCATCTTACTCTTTCCTTTAAATCTCTCCTTTGTTATGTAAAAGCCCACCTGGATAGGTACTTTTGTCTCTCTCTTGACCTTCCCCCTTGAGTGAATTGAATATTGGTTTCTTCATCTTTAATTTATTAATATTAGACCACCTGGGTCACTTTTGAATCTCGTTCTATTGACAACTTTAGCTCTAGGTAATATTTTATCTATGTTACTCACTTTTTGGGGGGTATCCTCAGACATTTTTTATTTAATTATGAATATTAGGCATGGGTTGAAGAATATTAACAACTGAGCCAAATTGTACTTACACCTAGAAATGAGCATGTTTCTTCTGTTAGGCCAATAAAGTGGGCGACTGAGCCACTTTCTTGGTTTGTTGTTATTATATATCTTTCGGTATATCACTGGCTTTGAAGTCTTCTGATATTGATGTTTGGAGTGGGGGATGGAGCACTGGAGAATTTTTTTCTGTGCCCCTCAGACTCCATCAGTTCTTGAGGACTTGTGTTGCAGCAAGATCATTCCCCATATTTTTCTCCACAGCAGAGGCTGGTATTGCCTATTACTGATGATTGAGTGGTAGATTAAGCATTCTTCATACTTCTGGTCCAAACTTATTCTTAGGCAGGTCCTGTGATTCTGAGTGTTTAACTGCACTGAGGTGGGGGCTTTCTCTGCATTTTTGCCCCTCTGACACCTTGTTGTCAAATCCTTAAATAAGATGATATCCCCAGCAGTTGCCAACCTTTCACTAGGGCCCATTCAGGACATTAGATAGAGTATTTTCGGCCACTAGCAGAGTTTTTGCTTTTCTCTCCCTTGCCAGAAGCAGTGGGTCTTTGCCATGGACTCCTTATGGGTAGTGGTTTCTGCCTCTTTCCTTAAGATTTAAGGTTTTCCTGTGGCAGGAAGGTTTGTTGTGGGGAAGTTAGATGGGGTTGATGCTTGTCTTACAATGACAGAAGTCCCTTTTTCTAAATTCTTATTTCACAGTTTCAGGATTTCAGGATCCTTTATCACTTTTCCAACAAAAAGGAATGTGGTGTTCTGGTCTAGCTTCTTTATAAAGGCGATAATGCATGGCACCTTATTCATTTTGTACACTGTTCAGCCCCAAAGACAGCTGCAGGGAAATGCATGACATTCAAGAATTTGTTTATAAAAGCTTCATTCCACAGTGCAATACAAAATTAATTCAAAATGGGTGTGCCTAGGGGGAAAAGATCTTGTATAAGATGTAAGATATACCTCACACTTGGATTCAGGCTTCTGTCCTTTTTTCCAGAGCAGTGTGCAGGGTCAAGCAGGGTGGGAATTCCATGAATACGTTGGCTTGTAAAATCATGTCCCAGAAATCTCTGGCAGGAAGATATCTTGAATTCTTCAGAGCCATTCATGCTTGAGCCCCTGGAGGCAGGGTCTGAGGGCACTTGGTCAAGTCCAACTTTACTTAGAAAACAGGGAAAGTCTCCGTAGAGGACCTTAATTTGAACCTCCAGCGAGGGGATTTCTATTATCTTCAGAAAATAATTTCTATTAGCAGACCAGAACTAGAGAATTGGCCTTCTATTTTAGTAAATGTTTAGTTAGAAATATGGATTCACTTTATACTTTTTATGGACTCATTTTCCAGGACTTGAGGGCCCTTTCCTGTCCATTCAAACAAAACTAGAGGACAGTATTGTATTTTCACACATCTCAGAATTTTTTCTCCTGTAATTGCAAGATTTTACTTCATAATTTCTCCTATAAGCCCTGCCCCTACATCCTCTATCTGGTGTTCATCTAATCTATACCTTAGATTAGATTGTTTGGGTTTTTTTAATTTAAAAAACAACTTTTCATATTTTGAGCTCACATTGAGCTGTGCCAGGGATCACTGCTGGCGAGATTCTACTTAGGGGGACTGTATATGGTGCCAGGAATCAAACTGCATTCAAGGCAAGTGCCTTAATCCTTGAGTTCTTCATTTTTTTTGTTGCAAGATCATTTGAAGGACTACCTGCTTGGGATGGAAAGCCCGGTCACACCTTTACAGTGAGATATGGGGTATTCAGGAACTTTAGGCACACAAATCCTTATCAATATTTTGACATATTGCCATTTGTATTGAGATACCATAATTGATAATACTGTTAATCCCACTTTTCATGCATAAATGATGCCAACATCATTACACAAATCATCAGAGCCCACTTCCCTCCTCCAGTGGTTCGTCTCCAAAGGTTCGTCTCAGTGTTGCAGCAGGCACAGAGGATCAGGTTCTTATCATGGAACCAGAGAGTAAATGACTGAATTCAATCAAAAACTTACTTAGGAAAAGGAAAAGGAAGGGATTGGAATGCAGGGAAGTGTCCAGATTATGGGAGGGACATGGGTACAGATTAGATGAACACCAGACAGTAGATATAAAGGGCAGGGCATATAGGAGAAAATGATTACAGAGCAGAAACTTCCGATAATAGGAAAAATTCTATTCCAACCTGAAGCAGGATGGAGCTATATATAGCACAGGGCTGGTTCAATCCCTGGCATCCTATATGATTCCGAGTCCGACAGGAGTGATTCCTGAATGCAGAGCCAGATGTGGCCCTAAAGCCAACAAATAATATTTATCTAAAATATAAAAAACCGAACAAATAAAATAAATAAGTGTGGAAGCCCTCTCCTTTATATCTTTTTAACAAAGAGGTTAAGATTTCTTAACGGGGGCCGGGCGGTGGCGCTAAAGGTAAGGTGCCTGCCTTGCCTGCGCTAGCCTTGGACGCACCGCGGTTCGATCCCCCGGTGTCCCATATGGTCCCCCAAGCCAGGAGCAACTTCTGAGCACATAGCCAGGAGTAACCCCTGAGCGTTACCGGGTGTGGCCCAAAAACCAAAAACCAAAAAAAAAAAAAAAAGATTTCTTAACAAAAAGGTTAAGGTAAGGTTTCTTTCTTCTGCTCCAAGGACTGTTATAAAGGGAGAAGATGCTGAAACAATAGTCCTCTGATGTCAGGTTCCAGCAGGGCCAAGGTCAGTCAGGTACAACCGACCTGGACCCCTACCCTGATCTTACCCTGCCTGCTCTCCTTTAGTGTCCCATCACCAAAGTCCTCAATGTCAACTTAGTTTCCTAGACAAATTCTGGGGCCACAAGGACAGCACTGCAGGTAGGACATTAACCTCGAAGAGGCAGGTCCTGGTTCAATCCCTGGCACCCCATGGAGTACCTGGACACTGCAGGGGGTGTGGACCCCAAAGAAACAAGGAAACAGAACCAACTCCAGTCCTGATAACTTTGACCTTCGGCAGTGTTCCTCCTTCTCCTCCTTTTTCTCCTCTCCTCCTCCTCCTCCTCCTCCTCCTCCTCCTCCTCCTCCTCCTCCTCCTCCTCCTCCACTTTTATTCCTCCTCTTCCTCCTTTTCTCCGCTCCTCCTCCTGTTTTTCTTCTCTCCTCCTTTTTTCTCCTCTCCTCTTCCTCCTCTTTTACTCCTCTCCTCTTTTTCTCCTCTCCTTTTTCTCCTCTCTTCCTCCTCCTCCTCCTCCACTTTTTCTCCTCGTCTCCTCTCCCACTTTTTCCCTTTCTTCCTCCTCTTCCTCCACTTTTACTCCTCCTCTTCCTCCTTTTCTCCTCCTGTTTTTCTTCTCTCCTCCTTTTTTCTCCTCTCCTCTTCCTCCTCTTTTACTCCTCTCCTCTTTTTCTCCTCTCCTTCTCCTTTTTCTCCTCTCCTTTTTCTCCTCCTCCTCTTTTCTTCTCCTCCTCCTCCTCTCTTCTTCTTCACAGACGGTGACACTCAGGGGTTACTCCCGGCTCTGCGCACAGAAATCGCTCCTGGCAGGCTCGGGGGACCATCTGGGATGCCGGGAATCGAACCCGGGTCCGTCCCGGGTCGGCTGCGTGCAAAGCAAAGCCCTACCGCTGAGCTTAGCGCTCTCGCTCTGGGCTTCCCCGGGCGGCCAAGAGCGCCCCCTACCGCTCAGCCCGCAGGCGCGCGGCCGAGCGGGGCAGGCCCCGGAGTCGAGGCGCCGCCTCCTCTCCAGCCCCACCCCACCCGGGCCCGGATTGGAGAGGAGGCGGCGCCTGGACCTTCCCGCGTCTTCCTGGCCCCGCCATTTTCACGGCTCCGCCGCAGCCGGCCGTCCGGGCGGGGCGGGGCGGGGCGGGCCGGGAGGGATGTGGTGGCCGCTGCTCCGGCTGCCGCTCCTGGCCTCGCTGCTCACCGGCGCGGCGTGCTGGGAAGAGGAGCAGTTGCCAGGTAACGGGCTTCCGGCGGGCGCGCTCCCGGCACGTCTCCGCGGGCGCGCGCCTAGCTCGGCTCCTCGGGCTCCCGGCGGGCGCGCTCCCGGCCCGGCTCCTCGGGGGCGCGCTCCCGACGCGGTTACGCGGGCTCCCGGCGGGCGCGCTCCCGGCCCGGCTCCTCGGGGGCGCGCTCCCGGCGCGGTTACGCGGGCTCCCAGCGGGCGCGCTCCCGACGCAGCCCAGAATCCGGATGGGCGGGGCCCGGAGAGTTAGCGCAGCGGTGGAGCGTTTGCCTTGCACGCAGCCGAGACAGGATGGGCGGTGGTTTGGATCCCGGCGTCCCTTAGGGTCCCCCGCGCCTGTCAGGAGCTATTTCTGAGCGCAGAGCCAGGAGGAACCCCTCAGTGCTGCTGGGTGTGACCCCCCCCCCAAAAAAAAGATCCGGATGGGCGTTGCCTGTGACCTTGCTGAAGGGCTCACCCTGCTCCCAGACTCCCTTCACACCCACTTGGACTTTCCTGCCTCTCCCCTGGCATGGGGGCTTGGGGGGTGCTGCAGGACTCAGAGTAGCCTCCAAGTTCAGAGTCAGGGCAAGTTCTTATTTGTGCCCCACGCAGCCCAGGAGCAGGTGCTGCTGTTGCTTCTGTGTTTTTTGTTTTTGTTTTGTTTTGTTTTGTTTCCTCCCCTCCACATCACAACTAGCCCTGGACTCTAAAAGCTCATCCGAGCCTTGTCACCTTGGGCCTTGGACCTTGGGGCTTTTGTAGGGTGCATCAGTTGATGCACCCCCCCCCCCAAGTGACTCCATTGAACTCAAGACTGGAGAAAGCAAGAGCTTGAGATCAGGCCTCCGCCCCCCCTCCAATGTCTCAGTGGAATTGCTTGACTTTGAATTGATTGTGTTACAAAATATGGAATCATAGAACCATATTTCTCCTCCTGGGTGTCACTGTGACGTTTCTTACTGTGTGTACGGTGACAGTGACACAGTGCACAGCAAAAGGAGACAGGTAGTTTTCATGTGCTCTGCCCGGAGAGTCCTCACAAGAGAAGCTGGGAAAGTTAATTCACCAATCCCAGACTTCCCTCTAAATCCGTTAAGAGATTTACTGGAATCATTACCAACTTTCTCTCATTGCTGGGGCGGCCCGTGGTGAAAGAAGTTAAGTGGGTTATTGCAGCTGGGTAGGGCATGAATCAGTCGCATATCCAATAAAATCAAGGTTCTCTACTGAGATGAAGCAAAGATACCCAGAACCTGCTGCAGCTGCGGGCTCCTGGGAATGTGGCTGAGCTGTTCTGCACCGTTTCTTGTAGAAGGGACATTTGTTGAATATTTAAGTACAGCTGTGCATAAAGTACTTCAACTGGGCCAGACAGTACAGTGACTAGGGACTTGTTTTGCAAGTGGCCAACCCCGGGTTCAGACCCAGCACCCCATCATATGATTTCCCTGATCAAGGCCAGAATTAATCCCTGAGCACTAGCAGGTGTGGCCTATCCCCCCATCCCACCAAAAGTGCTCTAACTTCAGGATCTTCTTTAATGTACATCATAGCTGTAAAGGAGCTTTCTTTCTTTCTTTCTTTCTTTCTTTCTTTCTTTCTTTCTTTCTTTCTTTCTTTCTTTCTTTCTTTCTTTCTTCTTTCTTTCTTTCTTTCTTTCTTTCTTTCTTTCTTTCTCCTTCCTTCTTCCTCCCTCCCTCCCTCCCCCTTTCCTCCCTTCCTCCCTCCCCCTTCCCTCCCTCCCTCCCTCCCCCTTTCCTCCCTTCCTCCCTTCCTCCCTTCCTCCCTTCCTCCCTCCTTCCTTCCCTCCCTCCCTCCTTCCTTCCTTCCTTCCTTCCTTCCTTCCTTCCTTCCTTCCTTCCTTCCTTCCTTCCTTCCTTCCTTCCTTCCTTCCTTCCTTCCTTCTCTCAGCTATACCCGGTGGCTCTCAGGGGTTACTCTTGACTCTGCCACTCAGAAATTACTCCTTGAGGGGCCAGCGAGGTGGCGCTAGAGGTAAGGTGTCTGCCTTGCAAGCGCTAGCCAAGGAAAGGACCACGGTTCGATCCCCCGGCGTCCCATATGGTCCCCCCAAGCCAGGGGCAATTTCTGAGCACATAGCCAGGAGTAACCCTGAGAATCAAAAGGGTGTGGCCTGAAAAAAACAAAACAAAAAAAAAAACAGAAATTACTCCTTGAGGAGGAAGCTATTTTTTTAATAAGGGTATAATTTAGACGCGCATTTTACAGATGAGGAAACAAGGCTTTGTAGTTAGAAACAACCTGCATTTGTTGATTAAAAAATAAAATGACAAATCATTTTGAGAAGGAAGATTTCTTCAGGAAGGAAGATGACTCAAAAGGCCAGAACCCAGGCTCATTTCTGAGCTCATTCCTGGCACCAAAGGGAAGGTTGTGCCCCCTCCCTCCATTCCACCCCTCCACCTTCCAAAAATGGGAGGATTTTTTTTCTTTTTTTTCTTTTGTTTTTGGAACACACCCAACAGTGCTCAGGACATTCTTGGTAGGCTCAGGGAACCATGTGGGGTGATGGGGACTTAACCTAGAGTGGGCTGCATACAAGGCAAGTGCCCTCCCTGCTCTACCTACTTACCCATTCACCCACCCCAGGGGGATTTCTGTGCATGACAACTGCAGAGCTATGAGAGCCCGGGACCAACACCCTGAACTTGAAGTTCAACTACCCACTTAGTGAATTGCCTTGGTCAGGCTCAAACTCTTTATGGACCCTAGATTTGCCAGCTGTCAATTAAAGCTGTATTTGCAAATCAGCCCCAGTATTTTCAGTACCTTTTAATTTTATTTTTAGTATCTTTTAATTTTTATTTCGTAAACTCATTGTTTCTCACAGTTTGTATTTGTGTGTGTTTAACTTCAATGTTATTTTTTCTATTGTACACATCATAGATTGAAATGCTTCTCTAGGTTTCACTTTCACTTGGTCTGTGCAATACATCCCTTTGTCACTAAAGATCCAGTGCTAGCTAAGAAGTGTGGTGACTTTAGCTGTGTAGCTCTACTGACTGTTCCAGATGAGCCTCACAGCTGGTTTTGGGGGGGGGGGGGTAGAGACAACCTATTGAACCTTTAGACTAAGTCTAAGAGGAATTCCTGTGAAAGGAATCCTGAGATCCAGCAGCTGGCAATTCATTAAAAACCTCAGATAATCTCTCTGTGATGTATGAGATTTTGAGTAGATGTTACTTCTCTAGGTGGTAAACTGTCTTCTCTTACACTCTTCATCATGCCATGGGGCCTAACCAGGCTTAAGCTTGTTACCTTATTAGGAGCCATTTCTGAGGCAACTTGTAAGGGAAGGTTGGGTTGTTGTTTGACTTAGAAGAGAATTGCCATCCCAAAGTCAAAAGCCACGCTTTGCCATTTTTGTCATTCTGGGATGAAATTCAGGCCACTTTCATCAGTTTCCTGACTTAAACTCTGGCGATTGGCCACCTGAAACCACAGCTTCCAGATTCTTCCATGGAGAAGACAAAATCAGTCAGCACTTGACCTTAGAATCAGATATGAATGTGCATTAGCTTGTTCCAATTGGTTTCATTCTCTGTGCCGGATTCTTAGAGGCATCCATGTTATGGAGAAGGAGAGCAGTATAGGGATTAAGGCATGTGCTAACCTTGTATGTGACCAACCCAGGTTTTATTCTTGGCATCACCTGGTCTCATTAGCATCCCTGGTGTAGGACTGGATGCCCAGGAAATCCTGGGATTCCTCAGAGGTTGGTGTTCATCTGCTGGCCCAGTTGACTAAGAAGAGAGGTCTCTGAGCATCACTTGGGAAACCCCTGTTCATCCCCAAAACTCAAAAGAAAACAAGGTTAAGGTTTAAAAAGCAAGTCATGAGTTTTAAGATTGGCTTACTAGGTAGAATGGAGAAGTTACTTTTGCAACTTGAGAGTCGTGTTTGGATTTCCTTGAAAATGTGCATTTACAAAGTAGCAAGAAAATTCTTTATAGCTTAGAAGTTCAGGTGTGTTGAATTTTTGCTTTCTGGAAAACTGTCCTCCTGTTTCTCATCTTGTAGCTATAGTGGGGAAATGTAAATGTAATCTAATGAGTGCTTTTATTATTCTGCTAAGAATTTCTCTTGAAAAAAAATTTTTCTCTGAGGGTCATGTAAGGTGACATTTTTGGGGAGGAACCTTATTAAAACATTTTGAGGGATGTTGGTGCTTTTTATTTTTAGCATACTCTGTAAGTAGATTTAAGTACTACCTGTCTTTTCTGAAATTTTGATTGAATATTTTATCTACTATGTGACCAAATTCTTTAAATATACTCATACACATTTTGGAAAACTAACAAACAGTAAAAGTGTGGTAGTCCAGATGCTGCTCCGAGAAATGAAGAGACAGTCACTCAGGCAAAAGCTCAAGTGGGTTCTTTATTCTGGCCGGCCAGGGTCCAATGCTCATTCAGAACTGAACAGAGGCAAAGGACCACATGGCTTTCTTTGTTCATCCTTATATACCATAGGAAAGGGAGGGGGACGAAGAAGTGGGGATGACTTCCGCTAAGGTAATACGAGTCCCTCTTTAGGACAAAAAGGGTTAGATACAAAAAGGCAGGTATAAGTGGGGGGTGGTGTAACTAGTTGTTGACTTCCCTTTTCAATCCCCACTTCTTGTAGTAAGATTTCTAATTCTAGAAGCCAGTGTTTTAGGGGGCCTCCATCTCCTGATATTCCTGGTCAGACTTGCCTGCGTGAGCTAATTCTTGGTACTATTGGCGTAATACCATGAGCTTGACTTCCCCAACCTGAGCCCGAATGAATGTAGTGAGGCGATTGATTATGCATGGCCCGATAGCTACCAGAAGTAAGAGGCCCAAAAGGGGCCCCAGAAGGGGTATTAGATAGGGGAGAATACCACCCCATAAAGACCATAAAGGACCGTCTGTCTCATAGCTCCTTTCTTCTTTTGGCCAGCTCCTCTTGATGGTGTCTGATTCTGTCTCGCACTATTCCCGATTTGTTAGTATAAAAACAACATTTTTCTTGCAAGGCCATGCAAAGCCCTCCTTTCTCTGCCAAGATTAAATCTAACCCTCACCTGCTTTGTAATACCACTTCAGCCACGGAGTCGAGCTGGTCCTGCAGATCACTAATAGATTTATATACCATCTCCACATCTGAAATTAACTGTTGCAAAAGTCTATCATACCTGTCTATTGATATTGCTAGCCCTGCTCCCCCAGTCGCCAATCTACCTGCTACCCTGAGCCCTACCAGTAGGGGCAGGAACACCACAGCTCACTGAGACAGATGAGTGCCGCCTAAGAAATCTATGCTAGGCAGAGGGATGAGCTCTGTCCCTGGGATGTTGTCAATGTTGGGAAGTACTAATGCTGGGGCACAAATTCCAGTCCAGTTTTGGTGTAAAAGAGAGTAAGCCAAATTTCCCCCACATATCCATACCCGTCCCGGAGGTAAGGACCCTGGGCTCGGGGAGGGGTGTGTGTGTTGGATTTCCGAGCACTGAGCAGCTCCTACCTGACCCAGGTCTACAGATTCGGTGCCATTATGCGAATAGCAAACAGAAGATTCAAAGCTAAAAGGGACTACCTTAAAGGGTTTGATATAAGTACAACTAAAAGAAGCAAAGGTTAGATCACCTAGTCAGACAGGGACAGCCAGAGGCCAATTTTTTCCTGTCTTCATTCAAAGCCAGCAATTAGCAGCTAAAGAAGGGTTAGAGAAATTAAGAAGTTTGTGAGTTTCTTCTAGGATGTTCTGAGTATTCGGATCTAACTTTTCAGCAGGCATCTGGGGTCGGAGGGAGGGATGCCAGGGCCACTTAGGCATTAGGGTCTCCACCTCCTTTGTAGCCCAGTCTATGACCTCCTTCTCTCTTTCCACGTTTCTTTCTGGCCTTAACACATGGCAGGAAAGTTGGGTGATTGCAAAGTCCAGAAATTCTCCACGGAAAATGTATCCCCGATGGCCATTGAGAAATCTGGAGTTTACAATCTTCATCACCTCCGCCATGTCCCTAGAATAACAAAGCCGGTTTAACACACAATTTTTCTGACCTAAGGAGAGGTAGCATTTTTTTTTCTTAGAGTTTCCCTCTATGTTTAAATCAGACAAAGATAACACGGAACACAGAACCACAGACAAAGATCTCCAAGTAAAAGAAATAGGGTTCACCACGGCAGCCTGGGAACATCTTCCTGCTACGGCAAATTCGAGCTCCTGGGGTGCCTCCAGGGTCGTGACCTATAGTTTTTGAACCCGTCAGTTCACTACCACCCGGAAACCACGTCGAGTGGGGACTTTCAAGCCCTCAGTCACACTTCCACCAACCCCCTATTTCTATTTTCAACACACATCAAATAAAAGAAATAGGGTTCATCACAGCAGTTCACTACCACCCGGAATCCACATAAAGTGGGGACTTTCAAGCCCTCAGTCAAACTACCATCATTCCCCCATTTTTATTTCCAACACACATCAAATAAAAGAAATAGGGTTCACCACGGCAGTTCACTACCATCCCGAATCCACGTCGAGTGGGGACTTTCAAGCCCTCAGTCAAACTACTATCATTCCACTATTTCTATTCCAACACACATCAAATCATGATCAACAACACAAGACACACTGCTTAGAACCCACTGAGTTGTCGGTTTACCACTCCGCTCCGGGCATATCAAGGTCTCCTGGCTGGCTCGCCAAAATGAAAGGCTTGATAGTCCAGATGCTGCTTTGACGCGGAGAAATGAAGAGACAGTCACTCAGGCAAAAGCTCAAGTGGGTTCTTTATTCTGGCCAGCCAGGGTCCAATGCTCGTTCAGAACCAAACAGAGGCAAAGGACCACGTGGTTTTCTTGGTTCATCCTTATATACCATAGGAAAGGGAGGGGGATGAAGGGGTGGGGATGACTTCCGCTAAGGTAATACGAGTCCCTCTTTAGGACAAAAAGGGTTAGATACAAAAAGGCAGGTATAAGTGAAGAAGTAATGTTAACTTCTTAAAGCAGGTATCATGTTGCTATCTTTATATATATATATATATATATATATATATATATATATATATATATATATATATAAGCAAACAACTGTTTGTTTACTATTTAGAAGCTGAAACCAGAAGGGCAGGATTTTGCAAGTAGCTGGCTGACTTGCTTTAGAGATGTAAATTTTTGGCTAGAGGGAAAAGTTTTTGTAAACTTTGGTGCTGAAAACTTTGGAGCAAAAGAATTGACTGAGGCTTTGTAGGGCAGCGATGGCAGCCAGCCGAGCTGCTAGGGGAGTGGAAGGGGGAGAGAAAACATTATAAGGCTCAGAAAGCATTCGCACTGGGGGGAGGGGAGCGCCATATGGTTGCTGCTGTAGGAAGACCAGGACTGTCTGCCTTTTGTTCTGGTCCTATTAGCTGACTCAGCTGGATCTTCAGGGCTTTCTTCTTGTTCAGGCTGTGAATTTCACCACAAAGATAAGGAGGTTTCTGCGTTCTTTTCTTTAATCCTTTTGTTTTTGTTTGTTTGTTTTTGGTTTTTGGGCCACACCCAGCAGTGCTCAGGGGTTACTCCTGCTCAGAAATAGCTCCTGGCAGGCATGGGGGACCATATGGGACACCGGGATTCGAACCAACCACCTTTGGTCCTGGATCGGCTGCTTGCAAGGCAAACGCCGCTGTGCTATCTAAAGGGCCGTTGGGGTAGAGAGAAAACAATAGAGTCCTAAACTTCAGTTGCCTTTCCTGCACTGGGTTAGACAGACATGAAGAAATTTCATATTTAGTAATAATTTTCTTACTTTTAACATTACCAAGGGAAGCATAATTTTTGCTTCTTTCCTTATACTACCCATCTTTGTTAAACATTAGGGTTGGTTTATTTTTGCTACCTGCTTTAACCTCTGGGATAGATAGGCATAATGTTATCTTTAATTGATAACTTGGCTTATTAGTTCCTGTGGCCTTTCTTTTCCCCTTATTTCCCTAGTAGCTTTTTCTGATGACCATATTGCTTCATGTTTTTCCTAGAGATTTCATCACCTTAGAAGTCATTAAAGGGAACGTGGTCAAAGATCAATTTTCTGTAGCTACTTCAGGCTGGCAAGGGACTGTTGTCTCAATTTCTAAATAGGGTGAAATCTCATATTTCCCTAAAGGAGCAGTTAACTGGTTCACTTTTGCAGTCTTAACACCTGTAAAGGATCATATCAATTAGACAGGGGAATATTACTTAACCCAATCAGGCCTTGGAGCAGTAAATAGTACAACTTGAATGGCACAGCTGTCCTTATTGTCTGTAATGATAGCACAAATTAAACAGAAAACAAAGCAGTATAGCATTATCAATAAACACAGCTCTGAGTTACTTTAGCCAGACTAATGTTTGCATTTACAGTTTATGGTCTGGTTCAGTACAACTAGTAAGAACAGTTTCACATAAGTTACTTCAAAGAAGTGGGTTTTTAGTTAGGCCCACTAGAATTTTAATTAGCTACCAAAAATAGTTTTTCTCTCCACCTTTACCTTGTACCTTACCAGGTATTTGAATAACTTGGCTTTTTCCTTTGCACATATACAGCACTGTTGGAGAAATCTCCATCTGGGACACCCCCATTACTTACAGAGCTTTTCTGAGGATAGGTTGTAGTCACAGCAGGTTTATCATGTCACAGTCACTCAGGTTTGGCTGATGAGTTGGTCAGTTCAGCATGAGGATCTTGTGGCTGGCATTTCACCCTCTGTAGGAATTTTCAGAGGTGATCTATCTGTCCCACTCCTCTTTAGGTTTGGAAGAGACTGACCTCGAATCCTCTTTCTCTTGAGATTGAGGGTGGAGGGTGAGAGCAGGGCCCACAGGCTGTGGTCAGTTAGTGCTGCTCTAGAACCTTCTAGGAAATCTTCAGTTTTCTTATTCAGGCCATTCATCTCAGTATCTTTTCGGTCTTTACAGCCAAATGCTTAAGGCTGCCTGCTTGTCACACCACCTCAACTCTAGTTATTCCTCTGAAAGAGGGCTTTGGGGTCCCCTCACTAATTTTAGGATTTTCTGTCTGCATGGGGATCACTCCTCATGCAGAGAGGAAAGCCATCTGCTTGCATCTTGTGCAGAGCAACATGATGCCTTGACATAAAATGGTACTAAAAGGTTCTAGAAGAGAAAAAGCAAATATTACTTAAATTTGCACAGAAAATTCTAAGAATCTTTACAACGAAATCTTTCATATTTTTTTTATTCTTAAAACCATGACCATTTTACAAAGCCTCTTGTGATACAATATTAATGTTCTTGGTAGCAAATAATGAAGAATTGTAAAATAATATTTTTAATCATGCTTAACTCTACATATGGAAGTTTACTTAGTCTTCTGGCCTCAGTTTACAGGCAGAAGACAACCAGCAATTCACGTTACACAAATTAATTCTGAAAACAGAAAGATGAATGCTCATTACTTACGGCAGAACATGCTTAAAAACATTTACACTTCCTTTATGTTAACCTAAAGGCATATCAAAATAATCATACAGATTTTTTCTAGTACACATTTTTAATTTCTTTTGCACATCCTTAAACTTTTTGTATTCAGCCACTTTCCTTTTTGCATGGAAGGCAAATGCCCTACCTTCTGGCTCCTTCTTCTCTCTCTCTTTTTTTTTTTTTAACTTCTCCACTCATCCTTTGGGAGTGGTTTTGTTCCTAAAAACCTCCATGTGCACCAAACTCAGACTAGAACTTAGCATTTGGACCCTAAGAATAGAGCTTTAAATTGTTTGCTGCCAGTTTAGAATTACTTTGCTGAATATTCTTGCACCTAGCAGGACCAGATTTTATTGATTCCTTTTTCTTTAGGCATTCACAAACTAGTAACATCAAGATTTTCACATTAAGCCAACTTAAAATCCACCATTAAGTTTGGTGAGATAAATTCGACATGGAATTGAGATACTGTAACAATAACATGCATTCACAAAGTCAACAATATTGTTAAAAAAAAAAGGCCAACCACAATAATCTGCAACATCTTTTATTTCCAATTGTTCATTTTAAGAAACCTTTAAGTTAGAAATTTAAACACTCAAACATTTTTTCCTGACTTCCAAAACTATTAGCTAAATTTTTCTTTGATATGTAAAAGACCCACTGGGCTTACTTTGCGTACACCCACATTTACAGCCAGGTGAGTCCGGGAGGACAATAGCCATTGCCCTGGGGGCTTGGTGAATTCCTTCAGGCTGGAATGTTTAAAAAGCACTTTTTTTTTTTCCAGCTAAAAAAGCAGCCAGTTAGCCCGTTTCTTTCTGGTCTTAACACATGGCAGGAAAGTTGGGTGATTGCAAAGTCCAGAAATTCTCCAGGGAAAATGTATCCCCGATGGTCATTGAGAAATCTGGAGTTTACAATCTTCATCACCCTCCGCCATGTCCCTAGAATAACAAAACCAGCTAAACACACAATTTCTGACCTGATAAAGGAGGCAGTCAGAGAGGAATCAAAGGGACATTCAGAGGCACAACTGTAAAATTCACAGATTTAATTCTCGACTGTAAATAGCAACAATAAATCTAAGACAGACAGCAATGTCAATAACAACCAAGCTGGTTGAGCTCCACAAATCACAGGCAGACAACCTCTCCCAGCAGCCTGGGAACGTCTTCCCACTGCTTTTAACGACCGCCTGGGGCGCCTCCAGGGTCATGACCTATAGCACCAGAGCCCATCAGCTTGCTACTACTTGGATTACTCATCGAGTAGGGGACTCGAACCCTCAGTCACAAAGTCTGCTACTACTCGGATTCCACATCGAGTAGGGAACTCTTAATTCCACCCAGAATCCACGTCAAGTGGAGACTCTCAAGCCCTCGATCGCACAACCATTTCCCTATTTTGATTCTATTTCTATTTCCAACTCACATCAAATCACAACCAACAACACACGATATACTGCTAGTTTTCAACACACATTAAATTACAACCAACAACACTGGACACACTGCTTAGAACCCACCAAGTCGTCTTTTCACCACTCCGCTCCGGGCATATCAAGGACTCCTGGCTGGCTCGCCAATGAAAGGTCCAGCAGTCCAGATAACACTCCGACAGGGAGAAATGAAGAGATGATTACTCAGGCAAAAGCTCAAGTGGGGTCTTTATTTCTGGCCGGTCAGAGTCAAATGCGTGTCCATAACAGGACAGAGGCAAAAGACCACGTGGCATTCTACGTTCCTTCTTATATAGCATAAGAAGGGGGAGGGGGAAGGATGGTGTAGTGACGACTTCCTTAAGGGCGGGACATCTGCCAAGGTAATACGAGTTATTGGTGGGGGCAGTAGTGATGACTTCCCTAAGGGTGGGACATCGTCAAGGTTGGTGGGGGCAGGGTAATGATGACTTCCCTCTTCAGTGTAAGATTATCTTAACCCAAATGGAACAATACTTCTTCTGAAGGCAGCATTTGCTTGTAGAACTCAGGTCCCACAAAGGGATATTTCCTTAGACTTAGGAGACAGGAGTGCTAGCAATTGTTGGTAGGTCTTGAAGGAGCGGAGGCTGCTAGGAAGGAGTGGGGGGACAAGAAGAGAAAAACCCCTGTAAACAGTCCCTTCTGTGATTATTAGTGAGTTCAACTTTACTTCCTATTAGGACTGGGCAAACAGTTTCCAAGCAGTCTATAAAACCCGCTGGAAGTTACAAATATGCTCTTTCTCTCATTTTCAGAGCAGGTTTTAAGGATTCATGAGCACTGCTGTTGATTAGGATTCCTGGAGTCACATAACTGCGATCAGAGAATAGTCTCTCTCGGAACATACGCTAACCCAGAGTCTTCAGAAATACACCCTTGTGGACATAAATATTAATGCTTTGAAATGAATAATCATCTTTGAATTTTCTCTCCTTTCCGTTTTGTGATTTTATGCAGATGATATGATGCAGTCCATAATTATATCTCACACCACCATCTCAATTAGCCACCAGGTTTCTGCTTGAGTTTTATGTGCTTTGTAGATCCTTATTAATGTGACTTATTAAAAATGTAAAGCTAAAATGCAGCAGACAAATCACAGTCCTCTCTCTCTCTCTCTGGGATTTGTATGGGACTGGATGTAACCCCAAGACCTCATGCTCCTCACCATTTTCCCCTTTCCATTGAAAATTACTCTCTTTCCAGTTGGTGAAATTCTTCCCTTTTTTGCTAAGGACTTCTTGCTTAGGAATCTTGTTCCAGCACCCCACTGAGGTTGCACGGATGCAGAAAACAAGCACCTGGTAGGAGAAAGCAAGTCTAATCCACTGCTGTGGTCATTAGCCTCATGTCTAAAGTATTCATATTATCCAGTCCCATTGTTCATACTCTTGGCTCTGCACAGCCTTCTGGGGAATGATTATTTCCTACAGCTCTCTCTCCCTGCAGTGCCCTCTCTTTGTGCAGCTGCTCAGGGCTAGGCCTTGTTTGCATTACAGCTGCACCCAGATTCCTCCTCAACATTGGCTGCTTTGTGCATTGGGAGCAATGTGCCTGCATTTCCCTTGTCTATAAATAGGCTCTTTTCTATAAATAGCCCCTGCCAAATGAAATGGCCCTTTAATTTTAAGAGTCCTTTATTTAACAGAGAGCTTCGAGAGCTTGGCTCTCTTGCCTTCTAGAAGCTTGCCTCTTGGCCTGGATTCTTAATGTTACCCCCCATCTTCTGTGGATGTTTTGAGGGTTGGCTGGTGTACTGGTTTGTATGGGGTGTGTGTGTGTGGGTGGGAAGCTCACCTTGGGACTTGCCCAGTGCTCACCACAGCTCACATGCTTTAATTGGTAAGCTCACGGGCACATGCCCGGACTGTTGTACTGTTCTCCATGTGTGCAGGCAGCTCTAGGGTCACAACTCCCAACCTTATACTCAGAAGACAGGCGTGTTATCTGCTGAGCTCTCTCTGGCCTTCTTAACCTGGATTCCTACGTTTGTGCCTCCGGCTTTTAAAATCTGCAGATTTGCATGCATATTTTAAAGCATATGCATTTCCTCCCAGTGTTAAGAATCAATGATTTGTCAAGTGTCACCTTGAAAGAAACTGGATCGTTGGGTAACTGGCCTGCATTAACAGGCTGCAAGAAACCAGCCTGTTTTTCTTCTGGGACTATCTATACCCACTAGTTCTAAAGCCACTGCTCCTGGCTCCATGCTTACAGGTCACAGCTATGCTCAGAGGACTGTAATTAGGGTCTGCTGTTAGAACCCAGGTCTCTGCTGTGGGTTTGACTCCCAGCTTTCCCTCCTGTCCTAGAACCCTGTTTTTATGTACTTGTATTCTGGGGATTGTGATTTTTTCATAGAAACCCTCCTCCCCACAGACACACACACCATTGTGTATACTTTTTTCCCCAGCTTAATACCAATGGCCTGTCTGGAGTTATTTATTATTATTCCTTCTGTAGATGTAATAGTTGTAAAAATGTGAAGTTGATAGTTAAATGTATAAAAAAATGTAAGGTTGACTCGTATTACTGTTGGTTACCCAGTTCTTCACAACTCTGCAGTACATTGTTTAGTTTCATTTCAGGTTGTTTTGGAGAAACAGAAAAGATTTTGGAGGGTCTGGACCAACTCTCCTTAGAAGTGTTGGGGGGCTGAGCTCCAAACTCGTTTCTCATAAAGGTCCCCCGTTCTCGTTTCCTGGGAGCAGCTGTCGTGGTGACACCTGTCTCGCATCCGAATTCCTTTCCCATCACTTTATTTCCAATTCAAATGCAACAGTCGCTGCATAATCAAACGAATCCCATTCATTTATGATTTTTTCGTGGCATTTACCAGATGTACCTTCGGGAACACAGCACCTGTCTCTGGTCTGTGTGTGATAGTGCCTTGTGTTTTATGTTACTTATATATAGTATATGACGTCTCTCTAGTGCATAGATCACATCTGTTTTTGCAAACAGACCCATATCATGGGTTCTCCAGCTGGATTTCTCCTGTGCTACCGACCTACCTGTTTTCACATGGTCCCAATTGACTGAAGCTTAGTGTGTCCATAGTGAATATGTCCCCTCCCTGCATAGCTTGCATGTTGCCAATCTTGTCTGAGTCCTCTTTGACTGATGACTCACCCACTTTTGTGAATTCCACCTCTCAAGTGCTCTCTAATCAGTTTTCTCTCTCCCTCCTGCTTGGTCCTATTTAGATGGCTCCACAGCCCCTGCTAAGAGGTTCTTCTGCTTTCTGTCCTCTTTCCCTCCTGTACTTCATGTGACTTATAGTATGCTCCTTCGGTTTCCTAATTGAAGCTGGTGCTTTCTCATCTATGCACCCATGCTTTGTGTCCTTTTTGTCTTTGCTTCATGCCTGGAAGAAGTTTACTTCTGTGGACTGCCTGCCCTGGACTATTTTGCCTGCTAGCATCCCAGTGGGTTTAACTGAGAGGCTGTGAGGGAGGGCTCATGGGATACCCATACTTTCTCCCTACAGGCACAGATGTGAAGCAGTTGTCCTTCCACCTCTCGTAGCTCCATTGACACCACCAGGTCATTGCTTTCCAATTCATAAATAGGGCTAATTCTGCTAGGAACTTCCTAGTACCTTATTAATGAGAAGAATCAATAACCCTGTTGATCTACCTGTATCTTAATAGAGTTTCTTTTTTTAGTTAAACCCTTTTTTTCTGCTGAGACATTGATAACTGAAGCTACAATTCCTCAGTGCTTTGCTTGGGCCCTGAAGTCCCCTTCCTTCGAGTAACAGGGACCAGAGCTTAGCTCTAGCTGCAATGGCGCACTACTGTGTCTGCCTTTTGAATAGCTGAACCATTTCCATCATTTTCTCAGCTCTGTGGACTTCACACAGTTGTCCCCACTACCCCCTGACTTGTCTGTTTCTCTGTGCTTCCCTCGCTTTTCCTTTTATCCAGGAAGCTGCCTTCTCTTACTGTCCTTTACTGCAGAAGGCATCTGTTCTTTGTGCTCTTATATGTCATAAAAATATTGACACAGAATTGTAATCTCTTGTCTCTTTTTGGTTTGGACAGATAATGAACTTTCTGTTCTAAAGTGTAAAGCTTTGAAGGATGTGGATTTAATTAAAACTTCAGAGTTCAAGTGCTTCTGTTACCATCAAAATTCATACCTGGAGTGGAAGTACATTTGGTCTACTCTGCAGGTAAGAGTCTAGTTTCAAACATGTCTTAGGAACAGGGAATTAAAACGTTATTTCCAGAATGAAAGTAGCATTGTATGGCATAGAACTGTGTCTCAGTAGGGAAGCTAACTTGGGGGTCCCATACACTCAAGGTGGAGGGGGTCTGTGTAGGATGAGCTATTAACTTTCTATCTCTTCATTAGCCCTTCCCAAACCACTCCAAATAAGTTATGTTAGCAAGTAGAATATATGTGCTGTTTAGACATATCAAAAGACAACAGCTTGCCCACTCCGCAGTTATGCTGTTCCTAGCCTCTGTTTGTGGAAATTTGGAGTTACCCTATAATCTCAGGTATGTCCCAGTTAGTACTGTAAATAATCTAGTTCTTCATTCGGTAAAAATATTTTTGGGGGACCTAAGTGTCAGGAACTATTCTAAGTTCTTAGGATACATCAGTGAACAAAATAGATATGATGTTACTTTTGGAGGTAGAATTGAGTGGGATAAACAATAAATGTAACAGAGAAAAATATTATAAAATTAGTCTATGCAATGAGACAAGAAAGAAGTAAAGTAATTGAATGGAGATTCAAGGGGTTGTATTAAAGAATGGGGCCAGGAGAGTTCTCATCAAAAAGGTGGCATTAAAAAGTTTCACTAGAAAAAAAAAACAGAAGGAAAAAAAGAACAAAAAGTTTTACCAAATCAGTGAGTTAGAGGTGACTGGGAAAAGAGGGTTCTAGGCTGGGGAAACATTTAGAATGTTGTATCAAAGGTGCAAGATGTTTATTTGTACCATTACTGATAACATACACAATTTTATTTTATTTTATTTTTTTTGCTTTTCTGGGCCACTCATGGTGATTATCAGGGGTCACTCTTGGCTATGTACTCAGAAATTGCTCCTGGCTTGGGGGACCATATGGGACGCGGAGGGATTCAACCGTGGTCCATCCTAGGATAGCATGTGCAAGGCAAACATCCTATTGCTTGTACACCACTCTATCCCCGATATACACTTGTACCACCACTCCAGCCCCGACATACACTCATAAAATCTGAGATCCAATCTGAACTTCAATATTTTTCAAAGGAGCATTGAATGTTAGGTGGGTTTTTTAAATGGAATATCTTAAAAAATAAAGCAAAAAAAAAAGGAATATCTTTATCACTTATATACCTGCATATATATCTGTTTCTGCTGGTCTGTGAAAACTATAGATTCTGATATCTGAAGTACCATTAGGTTTTTTCTAATATGTATATATATGTTTTTGGGTCACACCTGGCAGTGCTCAGGGGTTATTCCTGGCTCCAGGCTCAGAAATTGCTCCTGGCAGGCACGGGGGACCATATGGGACACCAGGATTCAAACCGATGACCTCCTGCATGAAAGGCAAACGCCTTACTTCCATGCTATCTCTCCAGCCCCTCACTGAAATATATTTATATTCATATATTTTTATAGTTTTCATAATCAATCAAGCCCTGGCTTATTTTTGTAGTTTGTATTATTATTAATTATTAATATTAACATTAATAATGGAGCTCAAAAATTAAATTTTTAAATTTTTACACATAATAAAGCCCAGGCTGATTTTTATAATTTGTATTATTAATTATTATTAATATTAACATTAATAATGGGGCTCAAAAGTCAAATCTCTGCACAGAGGTATTCTTGGATATGTCTTACTCCTCCATCTTATACATGCCTACCCAAAACTTCTAGGCAGTCAGTTTTACTAATAACTTAGTTTGTCTTTGCTGTGTTTCTGCTTGGGAAAACTAAGCAGTGATCCATGTAGATGCTGTTGAAAGTCTTTAGACTAAGATGCAGTTGAATGAAGGAAGTAGAATCCACATGGATTATGGGCCAGCCTTATATTAAGAAGACTGGAGGCAGCAGTGGAGGAGAGAGAGGAGTAAATAATGAAGAAGATATTCTGGAAACCTCCCAGGGAAAGTATAACAAGGAGGAGAGAATGATCAAACAACACTAACTACTATTCAGGGCTGGAGCGATTGTCAGCTGATAGGGCACTTACCTGGAACATGACTGACCTGGATTCTATCCTTATGGAATCCCTATGTCCTACCAGGAGTGATCCCTGGGTGCAAACCCAGGAGCAGCCCCTTAGCATCAAACAAACAAATCATAAATAATGGTGCTGGCTATGGCTGAACTGCCCTCTCAGAGAATGAAGGGAGGCACCTGGGGACTTTAGCCATGGTTGACTTTAAAAGGACTTTTAGTGGGCCAGATTGATAGCACAGCAGTTAGGTTGTTTGCCTTGTATGCGGCCAACCCAAGTTTGATCCCTGGCATCCCACATGGTCCCCCCCCCAACCAAGCCTGCCCTGAGTGTAGAGCCAGGAGTAACCCCTGAGCGCTGCCAAGAGTGACTCAGAAACAAAAAAAGGGGGAGGGGATTTTACTGCCATAGGAAAAGAAGGGGGATGATAACTGGATAGTCTTTTGATGGGAGAGAAGGGGGGGGGGAAGGAGGAAGAGAGAGAGAGGAGGAAGAGAGAGAGAGGAGAAAGGGGGGAGAAAGAGAGAGAGGAGAGAGAGAGAGAGTTGTGGGCCATCCATTAGCACCAAAGGTGGACCAACTCTCATGTACCCATTGAGGACTGGCCAAACATAAATCTATGAGGCAGGGAGCAGAGCTCATTTCCATAGATGTTGATAAGTGGGGGGAACAGAGTTCAGAGTAGGTCAGTGTTCTGTTTTGATTGCTGTCACATTGAAGGAAACAGAAAGGATCACCCGACTCAGGTGCAGCCTAATGAGGCGATGTGGCATTGATGATAGAGGAGTTAGAAATCCTTGCTGGAGAGGAGCTGAATGACAAGTGGCATGTACTGGGAGGGTGTCCTGACTCCCTGGTCCGCATTCATACCTTGCTGCTGTTTGCTGTTCCTGGGCACTGGGCAGTGAGGTCACATAAGTGGGATGGACAGAGAGTCTAGATAAAGCAAGAGGGATGGAAAGGAATTAATGAACAAGCAAGGGAGTGATTTATACAATCAGGGAATTTAGTGAAATAAAGGACATGGGGTGAAATATTAAAAGGGTTCAGGTGCATGCCTTGTGTGTATCCAACTCCAGCTCAATCCTGGTACCATGTTGTCTCCTAGCACAGCCCTGGAGGCCTCTGAGAATTGCCAGTTATATAGTTCTGGTGGCTTCCAGCATCCCAGGGCCCTTACAGCACCACATCCCTAGGCCCTGTTGTCTGTGTTACTGGGAGTGGCTCCTGGGCCCTCTGAGCAAGTTGGGGTGATTCCTCCCCACTCGCCATCCCCAGTAGGTCTGAGAACATCAAGGATGAGCATCAAGGTGAGATTCTGATTTGTGTGGGCTTCTTGGGATTAGATGAAGAGTTAGGTGGCACTACCCCATGAACCACAGGAAATGCACCCAGACAGGGGCTAGAGCTTGCACCCATAAAGCCGAGGGTGTGGGCTTTAGTGGTTGGCTGAGGAGGGTGGGGCCAAGGGGTGGACATCAAAGGACTGGGGGACCAACATAGCAGAAAAATCCATTGTATGTGCTTATTTAATCCCTGAGAAGTCATAAAAGTTGTGCAGGAGGGAGCAGCAGTGATATAGGAGCTTGTGCAGAAGTGAGCAGCATGTAAATAAAGCATGGTATAGCCTGGTGCTGAGATTCTCTCCTCTCCTCTCCTCTCCTCCCTCTCTCCTCTCCTTCCCTTCCCCTCTTTCTCTTCCCCTTCCCTCCCTCCCTGACCCCTCCCTCCTTATCAGGAAACACAACCAATAGTGCTCACACTCCTGGCTCTGCACTCAGGAATACTCCTGGTGGGCTTTGGGGGGCCTTCTAGGATGCTAAGGATTGAATCCAGGTTGCCTGTGTGCAAGGCAAGTGCCTTACCCGCTGTACTGTCACTTTGGCTCCTATCATTCCCTTTCCAGGCCCAACTTCTAGACATAGAAGGGAAATAAGATGGATGCCCAAAGGCTTCATCTGTGTTGCCATTTAGTGATCCCTGGTGGTCACCATCTGCTCAGCTTTGCAGCTAGTGCTTGATGGTGAGATGTGACTTGGTGGGCTATGGTTCTCCTTTATAGCAGGCCAGGGGAAGAGCCTGGACTAGATGCTATCAACCAGTCCACAGAGCAGTACTTCCTCCATCAAAGTAGACAAGTAGGAAAGGTTAAAAAAACAACAACAACATTCTCATTGTGTTTATAACCCAGTAGTTTGCCACCAACTATGTTCTTTCTCAACCTTTTCATATGTCCCCTAGCTGTAATAATATCCCAGAAGAGTCGAATCAGTTACAGCTCAGGGGAAGAAATACCCACTTTCTAAAGGGTATGTAATCCAGCATTTGTTTGTTCTAAATACACACCTGGAGGTTCATTCTGGGATCAGTAGTCTACCATGCACATCTGCATGACCTCACTCTACTGCACTCTTCACTTTCGCTGCTCTAGACAGAGCTGAAGAAGTGGTTAGGGGACTGAGCCTGGGTTCTATCCCATTGCTACTTGGATTCCCTAAGCACTGCTGGGAATAATCCATGAGTTCAGAGCTGGGGGTAATCCTCAAGCACTGCTGGAAACCAGTCCCCCCTCTCCCCAAAGAAGAAGACACTTATCCCAAATTCTAACTTTTTCATATATGAATTTGTTTGTTCTTGCTTTGTAGGTGGAAATTACCAGTTCAGGTCTGTTCAATATTGTATATATCACAGAAAGCCGCAATTGCTTAAATCCGGAGTCCTTTCTCTCTGTTATCAAATGTATCATTCATAAATTTTGGATGCCAAAGGAATCTAGAAAAAAAACAATGACTATTAGTCCATATGGGGAGACCATGTGCTTCTCCGTGACTCCTGTCAGGAGGGAATTTCACTATATCGTCAGTGTGAATCGGAACAGTAAGTCTCTTTATCCTTGACTCTCTCCACTTTTTATGGACATTTTGGTCATTTGTCTTTGACTAAAATACTTCTGCAGAATCTTCATTGTTTGTATTTCGTCTTTTTTTTTTTCCAGTTATGGATTTTAGACTCTTCCTTATGTTTGTGGCAGGCATTTTCATCTTCTTTTATGCGAAAACTTTGAGTCAGTAAGTACTTACTTTTACTCTCTGAACTTGGTGAATCAGAAAGACTACAAAGTCTTTTCTCCTCATATGCTAGCTTGTGGTCTTTTAGATTTTGTAAATCATAGTTTTTGATTAAAAGGCCTTTAAAACCAATAATAATTATTCTTACAGCACAGTGTCTATGTATATGTGTGTTAGGAAACTTTCATGATAATATGCATTGTTTTATTTTCTTAATAACTACATGGGATTTTATTATTATTACTATTTTAGGTTAAAAAATCAAGATCTTGTATCACATGACTAGTTTTTGTCAGGGCTGATTTTTTTTTATATTCAGCTTTTTTGGAGGGCTTGGAGGGTATGTTGGGGAAGATGCCATACCTGGCAATGCCAAGGGTTTACTCCTGGTTCTGTACTCAGGACTTAAACTTGGCAGGCTGTGCGCAGACCATATGGGATACTGGGGGTCGAACTGAGGCCAGTTGTATGCAAGCTGCTGAGCTATCTCTTTGGTCCCCATACTCAGCTTTTTTGATACCTGAATTCAGATACCTTGTTCTTTCTCTTCTATTGGAGTGACTTCCCACATTTATGGTTCTGATACAGAAGGTTGAATTTAACTTCTGATTCCTGTAAAAATATACTGTCCTGATATCTTCTTTCTATAACTTGTCTCATGAGAACAGAATCTCTTTCAAGTAGTACTTTGCTTCCTAGCTTGTTATTCTTGACATGGTTCATTTCCTTGCCTTTCCTTATAGTGTCATCAGTTGTATTTAATATTATCTGTGGTCTTTAAAACTGACATGACTTATGTTACCTCCAAAGAGTAGAGTTTGGACTCAGAGAGACCAGGCTGAAAGCTCCATTAATAGATACTAATTTGGTAAAGGTCTTGGCACTTTCTGGTTTTTCTTGGCCTCCACTGTAAAATTTAAACAGGTATAATTTCACAGGCAGCTATAATGCATGGGCAGTTTTCCAACACGTGCCTGAGGCATATTGAATGTTCCAAAACTATTATGTCTTCTAGACATATAAGGCCACTTCATGTTTTGAGTTAGTAGGAAGGCACTTGCCATTTCTTCTAAATAGAGACCCCATTTTTCAAAGCATATAAAATGTACCTATAATTGCCTCTGAGTCTTTCTCCTTGCTGTTTTTTATAGTTGCTGTTGTCAGGTGAAACATGTTTTTAATCCCAGAGGTGTGATTTTGTATTTAGAAGTCTTTTATCTGTTTGTCTTGACAGAAGCCGCATTTTCTACTACACTTTGGGGACTCTGCTTGGTATTCATATGACATTGGTCTTTCTCCTGCTGCTGTTGAGGAGATTCATACCTAAGGTAGGCATGCCCTGTGCAAGTGACTAAAAAGGGAGAAACCACAATTTCATGGAGATGAATTAATGTTGATTATAAAAACTCTTAAACTGTATTTCCAGACTGCCTAGGCTAGTTTTAAGGTTTATTTGTCTTTTTCTAAAGATCCTACTTGTTATTATAAATAGCAAACGTTAAGCTTTCATGAGTCCTTCTTGGGGACCCCTTTATTCTCTAGGTGTGTTTTTTTATATGAGTGATGGGCTGATAAGGTATTGAGTGAAATGTTTTTCTCCTCGTGACAGAGCTAAGCCATTTCATGATGTTATACATCTCTGGGTCCTTGAATAGCAATTTTAGCTATATCAGGGAATTTCTTCATCATAAATAGTTCCCTGAAATCCGTTTACTCTAAGACTCTATGTATATAGCAGTTAAATAAGTGTTCTTATGCTGATCCAGATACTGTGGTTGAAGCTGGCAGCACCAACTTTACTTTGAGATAGACTCATCCTTTAAAGCACTTTGTCCCATTGGAACTGCATGCAGGTGATTGAGGAATCCAGGGTGCGGTCCCGCCTGTTCCCGGTTGGTGGCGCTGTTGGCTGCTGCGGTGTTGGACCCTCCAGGGAGACTCAGAATTCTCAATTGACTTCTGTTTGTTTGACTTGGAAGCTTCTATCACAAAGAGTGTATTTATTTTCCGTTTGATGAGAGTGAATGAAACAAACAAAAAAAAATGTGTTATTTTCTTCCACACACAGTATAGCTCCTTTGTGGCTCTAATGATTGGTTGTTGGTTTGCCTCAGTGTATATTGGGAGCCAGTTGATGGAAGATCCGAAGGTGCTGTCTAATGAACACAAAGTATATTCCTTAGGTAGGTAAATTAAGGAAATAGCCTTCTGTTACTGGGAAAGAAAGGTAAGACGTACCACTGCAGGTTGACTTTTGTTATTTCTTTCTCTGACATCTCAGCTTTCATTTTGAATTAAGAGACTCAGCTAAAAAATTTTTATTTTTGAGCCTGGAATGTGGCTTGAGTATGTGAGCCCCAATTCAAGTCCATGGCAAGTGCATTCCAAGTGCTTGTAATCCCTACCCCATCCCCTACCTCACAATATTGATTTATATATTATAGTTATAGATTGGTGGTTCGAGTCATTTAGTTTTATTTTAAACTATTTTCCTCTTATCACTTTTTTAGTTTTTTTTTTTTTATACTGATGACCATTAAAGAAATGTTCCTTTCATCTGACTCCATATGTTTTTAACTGATAGTTTTAATGCTGTTGGCACACAAATAGCTTGTAATAAAGGAATTTCTCTGGAATATGCCTGGCTATTTTTTCCTTATTCAATTTTTTCTTTATTCAATCTCAAAGGTGAGAAAGCTTAAATATAAATGACTAATAATAATGAGATTTGGCTTTTCAGAAAAAAGTAATTGGACAAGTACGACTCTGAAATATTCTTCAGTTTTAATTGGGAAGTAATGGAGAATGGTTGAATCTATTTTGTCCTAACCCCATTAGCCCCGGTTTTCTCATTCTAAATTCACATGACCAAAATAAAGCAAGAAGGCTTTTGTTTGAAGATTTTGTTTAGCTCATTATCCTTTTTATGCTAAGTACATTTTAGATAGCATGAATATTTTTGACCCCTTAAGTAGTTCATTATACATCTATTTTTAAAAAGCATTTTACTTTTAAAATAATTGTAAATCAAGAAAATTGATAATTATGTAAAATCATCTCTCACTTTACCAGGCCGTGTTTAAAACTCCTAAATGTTGGGGCCAGAGAGATAGCACAGTGATAGGGCATTTACCTTGCATGCAAGCAATTCAAGATGGACAGTGGTTTGAATCCCTGCATCCCAAATGGTCCCAGAGCCGGCCAGGGGCAATTTCTGAGCACAGAGCCAGGATTAACCCCTGAACTTCCATAGGGTATGACCAAAAAATGAAACAAAACAAAAAACCCTCCTAAATGTTCTTTCTGCATTTTGCTTTGATACTGTGCTAGCAGTGCTTGGTGCTACTCCCAGATTACTTACTGGTCACGGATGCTTCCAGCTGTGCTTGGGGGGCCATGTGGTGCTGAGAATTGAACTGGAACCCCTGTATGCAAAGCATGTGTTCCAGCCCTTTGAGCTATCCTTGACTCTTAAACTTTTCTTTCTTTCTTTCTTTCTTTCTTTCTTTCTTTCTTTCTTTCTTTCTTTCTTTCTTTCTTTCTTTCTTTCTTTCTTTCTTTCTTTCTTTCTTTCTTTCTTTCTTTCTTTCTTCTTTCTTTCTTTCTTTCTTATCTTCCTTTTTTCTTTCTTTCTTTTCTTCCTTTTTTCTTTCTTTCTTTCTTTTCTTTCTTTTCTTTCTTTCTCTTTCTTTCTTTCTTTCTTTCTTTCTTTCTTTCTTTCTTTCTTTCTTTCTTTCTTTCTTTCTTTCTTTCTTTCTTTCTTTCTTTCTTCCTTCCTTCCTTCCTTCCTTCTTTCTTTTTCTTTCTTTTTTCTTCCTCTTCTCTTTCTTTCTTTCTTTCTTTCTTCTTTCTTTCTTTCTTTCTTTCTTTCTTTCTTTCTTTCTTTCTTTCTTTCTTTCTTTCTTTCTTTCTTTCTTTCTTTCTTTCTTTCTTTCTTCCTTCTTCCTTCCTTCTTTCTTTTTCTTTCTTTTCTTCCTTCCTTCCTCTTACTTCTTTTTCTCTTTCTTTCTTTCTTTCTTTCTTTCTTTCTTTCTTTCTTTCTTTCTTTCTTTCTTTCTTTCTTTCTTTCTTTCTTCTCTCACACCCAGAAGTGCTCAGAGGTTACTCCTGGCTCTATGCTCAGAAATGGCTCCTGGCATACTCAAGGGACCATATGGGATTCCGGGATTCGAACTACCATCCTTCTGCAGGCAAGGCAAACACCTTACCTTTGTGCTATCTCTCCGGCCCCTCTTTCCTTTTTCTTTTCCTTCCTTTTTCCCTTCCTCCTTCCCTTTCTTCCTCCCTCCCTCCATTCTTCCCTTCTTCCCCCCCCCCCAGCTTCATCTCTCTCACCTTCCCTTTCTCTTGTTCAAGCCCAGGTCTCATGCATACAAAGGCTACTCTGTAATTTGGGCCCATAGCCCTATCTCCTCCTAAATAATTTTTTTCTGTGGCTAAAGTAGACTGGTTTGGGCCTTACCAGATGGTGCTCAGGCTCACTACTGGCTTTGTGCTCAGGGCTCATACCTGGTGGTGTTTGGGGTACATAGTATGTGGTGTGAAGGGTTGAGCCTATCCTTCTGTATGATCTCTCTAGAACAGGGGTCTCAAACTCGTGGTCCCCGGGCCGTTTGCGGCCCTCAGTACAACATTTTGTGGCCCGCGGCCGGCCTTCAAATATCGCAGTATTCGCGATTATTCGCTTACCGAATAATCGCAATAAAAATCGCATTAGTGAGAAAAAAATCACATTAAACATTCGCATACCCCAAGAAGTTCCGTATGGGGTATGCAAATATTTAATGCGATTTTTTGTGATTTTTTTCTTACTAATGCAATTTTTATTGCGAATATTCGGTAAGCGAATAATCACGAATACTTTGTACCTAGCACAGACGTCATTTCCGCTGCTCCTGCTCGCTGTCCCTTGCATTATCAGAGGCCTAAGGGAGAGAAGTTTATTACAGAATTAGATTTTTGTCATACCTTCATCATGACTTCATCAAAGCCTGCAGTGAAGAGAAAGATTTATGATGAGCACAGACAATTTCAGAAAAAGTGGGAGATGCAGTATTTCTTTGTTGAGCACAGGGGCATCCCCACATGTCTTATTTGCTTAGAGAAAGTTGCAATGCACAAGGAATACAACTTGAAACGCCATTATTCAACCAGACATGCTGAGGAATGTGCAAAATATCAAGGAAATGAGAGAGCCAAGCGGGTTGCCAGTCTTAAAGCATGTCTAATGAGGCAACAAGATTTCTTCAAGAAAGCAACCAAAGAGAATGTTGCATCAGTCGAAGCTAGTTACATGGTTAGTGAGATAATTGCTAAGGCAGGGAAACCATTCACAGAAGGAGAGTTTGTTAAAAAAAATGCATGTTACAGGCTGCAAGTATTATCTGTCCGGAAAAGAAAGGTCAGTTTAGCAAAATCAGCCTTTCTGCCAACACTGTGTCAGAGTGTATTTCTGACATGTCAAGTGACATTTGTCATCAACTGTGTGAGATAGCCAAATGTTTTGATGCATACTCAGTTGCTCTTGACAAGGGCACAGATATAACAGACACTGCGCAGCTCACAATTTATGTCTGTGGTATTGATTGTAATTTTGAATTGATAGAGGAGCTGCTCACAATAATTCCAATGCATGGCCAGACCACCGCTAATGAGACATTTCGGCATCTGTGTGATGCCATTGAGAATGCAGGTTTGCCATGGAAGAGGTTTGTTGGAATAATAACCAATGGAGCGCCATCGATGACAGGGAGGAAAAATGAACTGGTGGTACTTGTTCAAAAAAAACTTGAAGAGGAGAGTGTAGAGAAAGCCATTGCTCTTCACTGCATTATCCACCAGCAGGCCCTTTGCAATAAATGCCTGTTGTGTGACAATATGATGTCTGTTGTTGTGAAATGCATCAACCAAATCAGATCCAGGGGCTTAAAGCATAGGAGGTTCTGAGCTTTTTTAGAGGAAATGGAGTCAGAATATGGAGATGTGCTCTATTTCACTGAGGTAAGTTGGCTCAGCAGGGGGAATGTCCTGAAAATATTTTTTGAGTTGAGAGAAGTGAAAGCCTTCATGGAGAAAGATGGGAATGCTGTTTCTGAGTTGAGTGATCACAAATGGCTCATGGACTTAGCTTTTCTTGTTGACATCACACATAAGCTGAATGTACTAAACAAGGTGTTACAAGGCCCGGGGCAGCTTATTATTAGTGATGCCTATGACAATGTGAGAGCATTCTCCACAAAACTTGTGTTATGGAAATCCCAGCTCTCTCAGACAAACCTTTGCCATTTCCCAGCATGCAAGGAACTTGTGGATGCAGGCATACCATTCAGTAGTGAGAAATATGTTGATGCTATTTTTAAGCTACAGAAGGAATTTGATCACAGATTTGCAGACTTCAAAAGCACAGAGCCACTTTCCAAATTTTTGTGGACCTCTTTTTCTTTGGTGTGCAAGATGCCCCTCCTGTGCTTCAAATGGAGCTCATTAACCTGCAATGCAACTCTGATCTCAAAGCCAAGTTCAGGGAGATTAGTGGAAAAGCAGACATGCATGGGCAATTTTTGAGAGAATTGCCCCCCAGCTTCCCTGAGCTTTCCCAAATGTACAAGCGCACCATGTGCCTTTTTGGGAGCATATATTTGTGGGAAGTTATTCTCCACATTGAACTTCAAGAAGTCAAAGTACAGGTTTAGACTTAATGATGATCATCTTCAAGCTATACTGAGGGTCTCAACTGCTTCTTCTCTAAAGCCAAATGTGGTTCAGATTTGTGAGAAGCACTGTCAAGTCTCTGGCAGCAAGGAATAGGCAAAAGATGTCATGTTCAGAAGAACTGTTCATGATCTTCACTCAATGTTCTATTCATGTCCAGAAGAAATAATTAAAACTGTTAATAATGATGTTTGAGGACTTTTTTTTTTGTGAAATCCCTTATGCGGCCCTTCCTCATCCCGACTGCCTTCTGCGGCCCCCAGGTAAATTGAGTTTGAGACCCCTGCTCTAGAACTCCCCTAAACATTACTGTTTGGAGGGCATCACTCATCAATGCTGAGGGCTTACTCCTGACTCTGTGCTCAGAGATCACTCTTGGTGAGTCTTGATGGACTTTATGTAGTGCCAGAGATTGAATCCGGGTTAGACACATTTCAGGCAAGTACCCTGTCCACTGTACTATCTCTCAGCCCCTCCATCCTAAATATTCTAGATGGTTTATTTGTACAAAGTCAGATGTCGTCCAGAGCAACATCTCACACCTTTTATTTTTTTTGTAAGTCTCTTTTACTCTGAAACAGTTCCTTTTTGTCATCATTAATGTGCCAGAGTCCAAACTAAGTCCATAAGTCCAGTTATAGTCTTATGATTGAATTTCTCTGATTATTCCTATAGGGAGCAATTTCATTTCTCTCCCCTCTGTATTTCTTGAAAACTGGAAATTATACCTTGAGGCTTTTACTACATAGAAATAAAACCTTTTAGTGCCATGTATAAGGGGCATTGTGCACTTTACAGTGATTCCTAACAGAATAGAATATTTGATCGTTTCTCTGTTAGTGACATTGAGGACTGAGAACCAGAGTCTCAGAACCGGATGATAAGGGTGACAGTTTGATCTCTTCCCTGAAAAATGACATTTTCCTTTTGTGACCAGAAAGTCAAACCCTTTTAAATAGGTTTCATAGCCAACTTACAAATGCTGAGGCTTGTTCTTCTGCTCCAGACCTACCGGGAGAGCATTTGCCCATATCGGACCCTGAACTTCTAAACACATACTTGTAGAATATCATAATTTATTACCCAACACCCATAATTGCTACAAAGCCAACTACTGACTTAGCCAGACTCACATCCCAGCTAAGCCCTGGGATGTTCTTTTAACCCCACCTCACTGGGAAAAGAAAAAATAAATGAAAATGAAGCGTTACTGTCACTTTGGCCTCCATGTGAAGCTCTGCTAAGTTTTCCCATATGCCTTCTTCTATGTTGCAGGCTATATCTTCATTGTTGGATCTCTCAGCTTTGCTGTTTGCTACAGACACGGGCCTCTGGTAGATCCGAGGAGCATAACTCTTCTGACGTGGACGCTGCAGCTCCTCTCCCTGCTTCTGGTCTACTGGGGAGTCTCCGCAAGCCTGTTCGCCTTCACAACAGTCGGCCTCTTGCTGGCATCCAAAGGCCTGCACTACCCATGGAAGGCCTTCAGTCACCTGAGGAGGTACGTGTCTTCTCCTCTTCCTAGGAAATAGAGTCTTGAGGTCCGGTTTGATTGTTGGGGTTGGGGATTGCTTTAGTTGCATATATTTAATCTCTATTGCCACATTCATCTTTCAGAGTCGCGCTGTCTGTTTGTCAGGTAACAAACTACACAGTTCCTGGAAATCAGGAACAAAATTATGTGGGCTCTGGATTGTCCCAAGTTTTCTCTTGCTTTTTACATTTTCTTCTCTCAGGGTCCATCCAGATAGTTTTAGAAATATTTCTTGTGTTTTTGAGGTAAGAATTAGGGAACAGAAATGAATCACAGATGACTGGTGGGGAAGGTACTTTCACATTTAGGCCTTTCATTTCTTATAAGTTGTATGTTAAGGCCTAAACCTTAAATAAAAGGTGGAGTGGAGAGATAAGACAGCAGGTAAGGTGCTTGCACTGCATGCAGGAAGACCTGGCTTGGCCCCCAAAACCACATGGTTCCATGAGCACAGCTAGGTGGAACCCCATTACTGATGAATGGGATCATTTCCTCCTCCAAAAGAAAGTATAGAGAAAGTTGAGGTAACTCCATTCTCAATGCTTTGTGATCTCTTCTTTCTCTCTCCTCTGTTTGGGATCAGGAGAAAGCTCTGTTTCTTGTCACCCTTTCTGAGTCAGAGGCAAATGTTTCTATAGAAGGGAGAGAGGAGAAAGAGAGAGAGAGAGAGAGAGAGAGAGAGAGAGAGAGAGAGAGAGAGAGAGAGATATACCACAAAGAAATTTCTCTTATAGGCTAGCTCCCACTCAGCTGAGCCTATTGCTATCATGTTGCCATACTTTGCCAAGTCTGGTTTTCTAGATGAGCTGGGGACAAATGTGGGTTATAATGTAAATTACGATGATTTCTAAAATATTGGCACTGAATGTCATTGGGGATAAAATACATGCAAGCTTAAAAAAGTCCACAGAAAACAAAAACATGCATCAAGAGGTGGAATATGGGCCGTTTGTCTTCTGTCACAGATGTGGGCAGTAGCCAGTTAGCAGACATCACGGAGGGATAGGCAAGAAGGAATGAGGGCACAGAGTTGGGAGGGCAAGAGGCCCAGGTGGGAAGAGGGAGTAACTAGATATTTCTGAAGTATACTGGGCAGTGCAATAGGCGACTGGTAACCTATAGTTGATGAGCTGTGTTTGAGGCAAGGTGGCAAGGTTAAAAATTCACCAGTGTCAGTGTTGGAGTTACCAATTTTCAGTCTATTCAGGATATTTCTTTTCTGCATATGCTTGTCCCACCTGGGCAGGAAGAACCTATGGATTGGCACCCTGCTCCTACCTCTTCTCCACCCCTGAGGGTCATCCTACTCTTCCCAATAAAGATCTCAGATCAGAGAGATTTCTTTCAGTTTTGGCCCACAGCTTGCCTCTCTGCCTGCCTTTTGCTTTCTGCCTATCTGCCTTCTAGCAGATAGCTTGTGGTGGAAGTTCCTAGAATTGAGATATGAGACTTCCTTTACATAACAGGATGGATTCCTTATATATAGCAGGTGTGGGATCAGTTGTCTTGGGTGCAGTGACAAGGTTCCCCAGATCCCCCCTCTGACAGGAGGCAGAGTCAGACATTTAGATACTTTGGCTTGGGTCCTTTGTAGGCTTGTGGACTGGTGATTGCTTTTATTTATTTCTCTCTTATGAGCAAAGTTAAGGAATCATTCCATTTCACACAGTGAGTAAATAAACTTAATGCCAAGATGTGCCCCAAAGTCTTCCGTTCAAGGCCTTGAACATAGTTCATGGGGCTCAGCAGTAGAGCACTTGTCTTGCATATATCTTTGCACTACCAAAAATTTAAAAAACATTTAAAGTCTTGTACTCAGAGGCTAGGGTTTTTCTCTGACATCAAGCTGGGTGTGAAGAAATAGAGAGGAAATAAGAGTCATTGATCTCCTGACCCAGCTAACCAGCCACCAGACAGTCTCTAAAATAGGAATAGAAAAGGGTTTTCAGGTCCCCCAACTCCATAAAGTAAGTATTTTGCCAAACTTCCTAGGAAGAATTGGCATTCTGGTTAAGTTAAACTTCAAACACCCCCAAATCCCACCTTTTTTCAAGAAATAATACATATATATTAAAAATCATATCTTCATCACTAGTCTTACTAGGATTTTAATACTTGCCTGTTTGGGGAAGGCAATTCTACTCTTGAGCCCCTCCTGAGGAAGTCAAGTAAAAACTTGCTTAACTCCTTCTCCAGGATTAGTCATCGACCACTAGGTGGAGTTGAGAACCCACATATCCAGCTGCTGTGTGAATGGGGTCCCCAAAAGAAGACACACCAGAGGCTGGCTTCTTTAGCATGCAGGGAAAGCCACTGGCCACACATGAGGGAACCAGGTGCACTGTGACTGACTGATTAAAATAAAAATTTTTTTTGGCTTTTGGGCTGCACCCAGAGGCATTTAGGGGTTACTCCTGGCTCTGTGCTCAGAAATTGCTCGGATTATATGGGACGCCGGGAATTGAACCTAGGTCCATCCTGGATCAGCCTCGTGAAAAAACAAAAAACAAAAACAAAAACAAAAAAAATGCCTTATTGCTGTGCTATCTCTCTAGCCCCAAAACAAACAATCTCTATCAGAAGCTGCTGCAAGAAGCCTTAGGATTTTATTTAGGCTGTTTCAGGAAGAGGCCAGTGTACTGGTGGGCTCAGATTAAATACTTCCTTCCTAATGGCCCAAATGAAAAGGTACAGCAATACTCTAAAAAGTGATATAATGCTATGGTATAAAGTACTACTGTGACTATCAGAGTAGTGGGGGGACCTCTCCCAAACAGTGCTCAGGAGGCCCAGCGCCTCCAAGTGGCATTTCCTGGCTACTCAGGCCTGTAATTCAGTGAAAAGACCTGAAACTGCAGTGCTGCTCAGGCCCGGTGATGCTGGGAAGGCTTTAAGGATGGAATTGAGGGATCAGATCTGACCAGGAAACCAGTAACAGAATGCTGCAATTTTTAGGAAAATGAAGCAATGGCTAGCAAACAGGAAGCCACAGGTGAAGTTGCTGACCGAAGAGGAGTACCGGGAGCAGGCAGATGCTGAGACCAGCCGTGCCCTGGAGGAGCTGCGCAGAGCCTGTCGAGGACCCGACTTCCCTTCCTGGCTGGTAGTATCCAGGCTCCAGGCCCCAAAGCAGTAAGCCTGGCCCAGCTGCCTTTCCATACCCGGGTTACAGTTTCTGGGAACAAGATAGGCCAGTATAGACCATGGGGAGCTCTCCGTGATCCTTTCTCAGTGTTCTGACTTAGATCCCAGAACCAGTAGTCACTGGATGTGCTTTCTAGGGGAATCCATAAAGTAACCTCCAAGTAAGAAGGGAAAAGTGGAGGTGGGAGGTGTCCCTGCTTCTCTTGTGCAGGATCATTTATTTAAAAGTTCATCAAGGATCCCGTCTCTGCCTGACACCACTTCTCTCTTTCAAAGCTCATCCTCCTAGTGCCCTTGAATTAAAGATTGAAGGGGGAAGAGTAGCACCAAGCCAAAATAATGAATAAATGATAAATCTCAGTGAATGAGGATGAAAGATGAGTGAAGGGAAGGAGCTAGCAAATTGAGTTTGGGAGGGCTGGCAGAGTGCAGGGTGGATGTCTGGCTGCTTTTCTGCTCTTCCCCAAGTCTCTTGGGAAGAATCCTACCAACCATTTCTATTTGACACCCACTCTGTAAATGCCATCCTCTGTCGATGCAAAGGTAAATAGCACGGGAACATGTTATCTTCCAAAGAAACATTTGGGTGGTAACAGTCACTTTATTTAAAGCAATAAAAAGAGGCCCCTAAATCCTTTTCAGGTTTGCAGACTTTGTTATGGGAGGAAACCACTTGTCCCATGAAGAGATGAGTCTCCACGAAGAGCAGTATGGCCTTGGGGGCGCCTTCTTAGAGGACCAGCTCTTTAACCTGCAGACTGACTGCCTGGCAGCTAATATGAGCCAAACTTCATCCTCGACCAGGGAGATGGTGGACAGCAGGGACTGCTATAAGCGGATAGAAGTGTTCTAGGCACAGGCTGTGGAGAAGCCTCAAGTCAGACTGGAACAGAGTCTGATCATTCTTATCCTTCATACTGTAACAGAGGACGCACCATTGTTTGGCCAGTTGTGCCCCTCTAGGTACTCTTTGTCCATAGCCATCAAGTTGTGAGGGAGCACTTTCCTTGACACTTTCCTTAACCACTATTGAGAGCCATGCTGACCTTTCAGGGTCCAGTAAGCCTGAATAGGTCCTATCAACAGTAGAGTATTACCTGCTCCCAGAGAACCTCTGCCAAAAGCCTGTGCATTGCTGGGCTCCTGCGCTACCAGTCTTGAGTGCCAGAAAAAAATGGAACAAGTACTGGACCAGGGTTTTCAGAGTAAAGTCCACAGGACTGTGGGAGGAATGAAGCCAGATAGAGATTACTCAGAGCTGCTGGTAAAGCAGATGCCCAGTGTGAATCTCCCAGTGTGAAATGGTATAGCAGCAGCCTGTGGCTTAGTTTGATCACAAAGCAACACCTCTTTTTTTTTTTTTTAATTTCTATTTAGTTAGGCAGGGGGATTTGATTGCATTTTTTTTAATATATCTTTTGGAGGGGATATGGGGCCACACCCAGCAGCACGCAGAGCTTACTCCTGGCTCTGCACTGAGAAATTACTCCTGGCAGGTTCAGGGGACCATATGGGATGCTGGGAATAGAACCTGGACCAGTCATGTGCAAGGCAAATGCTCTACCCATTGTGATAGAGCTCTGGCCCTAGCATTTTATTTTAATCTATCTGGTTTATTTTTTCTTTCTTTAATTGTATTCAAATTTATTATTAAGGTACTGTGATTTACAAAGTTATTCATAGTTGAGTTTCAGGCCTACAGAGTTCCAACAGCCAGTTCCATCACCAGGTTCTTCCACCAATGTCCCCAATTTCCCTCCCACTCCCCAGCTCTGAGCCATTTTTTTATGAGATGAATATTCCTTGAAAAAATGTGCTTAAAAAAAGTGCTAGTGATGGAGAAATCCAGATAGAGGGGAATTTACTTGTTTGGGTTATTTTTGGGGCCACACCTAATGGTGCTTAGGGATCACTCCTGGAAGGCTTGGGACTGAATCTTTTGTACAAAGGAAGTGTCCTACATGCTGAACTATTTCTCCAGCCCCTACATCCCTTGCTGAAGACCACACAGCTTATTAGAGGATTAGAGGTGGTTCTCATGTTCTCTCTATCACTCAGGTACAGGCAGGCAGAGTCCGCAGAAGTGAAGCAAGTGACTTCTCCTGCCACCTTGAGTCTCAGAATATTCAAGATATAAAAATCCACCAACTAGCTCTTTACCATAAAAAAAGAAACATTTCCTAAGATGCTATTTTAAAGTTTTGATAAAATTTATATGTATACAGACGTAGAGTAAAAAATAGAATTACTGTCTAGATTTTTAGTATGTTAAAATGAAAAGCATCCTCTCTGTCATGTGCTTGTTTTAGACTTTGGACCAAAGTGGGTGGTGCTCAACCTTATTCCTGCCTTTATACTCAGGGATCACCCGTGGCAGGGCTCAGGGGACAATATGTTAGTGCCTGGGATTGAGCCTAGGTTGCCCACATGCAAGTTAGGCTCCTTTACCAAATATTATAGTCGCTCCAATCCCCTTCTCTGACTTTTTATCATATCTGGCTCATTTCAAACATTGTTACATATATGTATATATAAAGCTATTTCCTAGAAAACTGGTTTGTTAAGACTGAGAACACAGGGATTAAGGTATTTGCCTTGCATGAGGCTGACCTAGGTTCAATCCCCAGCATCACCTGGGGTCCCTTAAGCCCTGCCAGGAATAATCTCTGAGCACCACTCTGTGAAGCCCTAAAACATAAACAAACCCCCAAAAAAACCCATATACAACAATATCAGGGGTTTCTTCAGGCTGTGCTTGGGGATCACACCCAGCTGTGTTTGGGGAAGTTGCTGGAGATTGAACCTGGGCTTTTTGCATGTAGGGATGTATCCCAACTGTTTCTTAGAACAAACCTACAAATCAGTCTCTCGTCTACCCCCTTTAAAATCCTGTGAAATGGGGCCGGGCGGTGGCGCTGGAGGTAAGGTGCCTGCCTTGCCTGCGCTAGCCTAGGACGGACCGCGGTTCGATCCCCCGGCGTCCCATATGGTCCCCCAAGAAGCCAGGAGCAACTTCTGAGCGCATAGCCAGGAGTAACCCCTGAGCGTCACAGGGTGTGGCCCAAAAACAAAAAAAACAAACAAACAAAAAAAAAAATCCTGTGAAATGAAGGAAGAACTGTAAACTCTTGACTTTGAGGGAAAAAAGCCAACTACAGGTCTCTGAGGAGATCTGAACATGGCAGAACAGTCAGAGGGTTCAATTATTACTCCCTGGATTCTCTTAAGAGTCAACCTTGGGCCTTTTTTGCTGCCACAGAGAGGATCACAGAGTAGAGGCCTCAGGACGAGGAATCTCACTGCTTTTGAGCCAGATATACAGGTTTTCTAAGTGTTGAATGAGCCTGGCTGACACTTTGAATTTCTGAAATGAATTTTCAAATCATTTGTCCATTTTGAAGCAGTTTGCTCATTGTTTTTTTAGGTCTCTTTTACCAGACACATTTTTTTTAACATTTCATACTCTATTTTTATAAAATTTATACGGTATCTTGATTTAAAAAAATTTAAGTTAGCTTCCATTTCAGATCTATGCTCTGATGACTGCTCCTAAGTTTTAATAGTTCTAATGTCTTGTTACAGCGTTATCTGATTTATGTTTGTGTTTTAAAATTTACTGGTGGCATGTTACATATGTATTACATATCAATGCTTCTGCTCATCCTATTTAGTTACATATGTATTACATATCAATGCTTCTCATCCTATTTAGTTACATTTGTATTACATATCAATACATCTGCTCATCCTATTTACCTCTCAAGAGGTAGTCTATGACTCACAAAAGGCATGTGTGAGTAAAATATGAACAGTCTGCTGGGTTTTCCTCACATTCTCCCAGTCAGTACAGTCCCTGAGCCCTGCCCTATGCATAGAGGGTCTAACTGTGACAATAGAAATAGCTAAAGAGAAAAGAATTCATCTTCTGGAGCGATCTTTGTGTTTCTCTTTAGAGCAACTAAGCCTTGTTATGTGTTATGTGAGTTATGTGAGTACTGTGACATTTTAAACAAATAAAAGGATTATTTTCAAGAATTTTTGTTGTGTTCATTTGATTTGGGGTTTATTAGCTAGCACTGGTCAGGGTATTATAAAGCAAAATCATCAATCACAATATCAAGATAACACCCATAAGTGATCTGATCTTTTTTTTCCCTCTCTAATCTTTCTTCTTTTGTGTTTGTCTCCTTCCTCCCATTTGTGCCTTAATGACCTTTAAATTGTTGAAGTGACCAGGTGGTAAAATGGGTTTGCTTTTCCCAGGCGATGAAAGTGGAATTTATACTCTCTCCACGTAGGTGTGCAATTATGGGACATTGTGGGAGCCTGGTGACAGTCGGTACTTGACAAAAGCACTTCTGTGACATTAAATGTATGTGTCTAGCTGGCTTTGCTTAAACAATCATATCATTCAAATGTTATTTCTAAGAGGTTTTAAGACGTATCACATACCACAAACAGTGCTTTGTGAATGAGTTATGCAACTTGCCAATAATAATTATGGTCAAATTACAGAGGCATGTCCGTTTGACATTTAGGAGTTTAAATATTTAAATGTATAACTCCTATTCTACATGTTTAACAAGCAATTTAAAGAGGTCTGGAATAGGTAGGTTATATCCATCTCTCTAAACATGGGTGAATTAGGGCCCCTGAAATGAATATAAGGAAAAAAATAGGGTTTTGTATTATTCTGAATATAATTATTTCCCAGAGTTAGAGAAGTACATTTTTTGAAACCAGCTTTTTGCAGGGGGATGGGCAGGGGGCACAGAGTTAGAGTCTCCAAGGATCATATCTGGTGCTGATTATGTAGCCAGAATTCTGCTGTATGCAAAGTAAACATCATACTCATTATACTATGTCTCTGGCCCCAGCCTTTTTTCCAGTTAAAAAAGGGTCTATGGGGGACTGGTGTGGTGGCACAAATCGTAAGGCATTTGCCTTGCAAGCTAACCAGGACAGACTGTGCGGTTTGATCCCCTGCCGTCCCATATGGTCCCCCAAGCCAGGAGCGATTTCTGAGCACATAGCCAGGAGTAATCCCTGAGCCTCATAAGATGTGGCCCAAGAAGCAAAACAACAGCAACAACAAAAAAGGACCTATGGATAAGGCAACATGATAGATGTGAAAGAAACATACAGAAGGATAGAGAAATATTTTCAGGCACCCCCCAGGAAGCTGCCTCCAAGACAGGCATGATACTGCCAAGCTCACCATGTGGGTGTCGTCAGCTTGATGGATTCAGAGCCTTGAGTTCTGTCACCTTGTTTGGGTGCTGAGCTCCCCAACTTTAGGCAGAGATGACATGTCCATCCTACCCCTGCCATTGGATACAGATTCTGCTAGTTTCTTCCTGTTTTGTTTTTTGTTTGTTTGTTTGTTTTATAACCTAATTGTTACTGAACCACATTGTCCTAGCACAAATTAAAATTTCTTCCTTATTTAAGATATCCCTTCCCTCGTTCTCACCTCTATTCTCCCCCCAACCAGACACCATCTGCTCAACAACAATTTGGATACTTGCCTCATATTTAGAACTTTGCTGATATGACATGGGAGTGGTTTGAGTTTTCCAAAGTAGTTTTTTCTTGTCCTCATGCACCAAATGAAGGAAGAAGTTAGGAGTGGAAACTCATCTTCTTGCTGCCTTACAGTCTGCTCTGTTACAGCTTGTGCTGATCTTTAGAGTTAACTGCTTTAGACTGAAGATGAAACTGGAGGATGCAGAAATCAGTCAGATGCAGTATCTTCCTTTGCCTGTGGTTACTTTCTACAATGACAAGTCTTGGGATGCAGAGCTGTGGTCATCTGCTCCTCCTTGCAAACTTAGGTCTTGTTCAGAGTCCCAATCAACCCTGGCTTTCTCTGCAGGCAGGATTGTCAAACTATCCAAGTTACCCCAGAAGGTAAAGCAGTAGTTACAACTAAGCAAGCACTGGAAGTTTATAGGAACCTGATTTCTGGGTGTCCAGAATATCTAGGACTCCAAATAAAGACACAATTACATGTACACATGGATGTGTAGATAGTACATACGGTCCATGGCACCCTCCCAGAAGCAGGGTTGGGGGAAAGATGCAAGTATATCTGCATTTTGGCATCAGGTGGATTTGACTTTGTGATCTTGATTCCATATGTAAGATCTTGCCTTCAGATCTTCACATTTGAAGTGGGGAGAGTGATAAGTATCTCTTTGGTTGATGTCAAGACAAAACAAGCATCTTATATGAAATGTACCCAGGAACTAATGAACCCTTCCAGATTCATAGCTGAATTCCAGATAGACTCATAAAAATACTGCTTCAGTTCTCTCAGTGCCTGAGTGAGCAGGGCAGCAGAAGCATCCCTTAAAGAGAAACACTGGGACATCTAACTTCAAGTGGCCCTTGGAAAAATTAATGAGTCAGTAAAGCAACACATTTTTTTTCTTTCTTTCTAGGTTTCTTGGCTAGTAAGGAGATAGATATTATCGTCTTTTGCTCTTCTACTTAGGGTTTTATTCTTCTATTTAGTGATTATTTATTAACAACTAGTCCCTTTGAGTCTCCACAAGCTCAGCACTGGGGTAATTCATTCCAGGGGAAGGAGTATAAAATAAATCATTAAGACCTTTATTACTAGTCTGGGCTTTGCACACCGAAGGGATTTCCAGGGAACTTCAAGGAAAGTTCTAAAACTCAAAATGTATCGTCCTACCACTGTGCTATTGCTTCAGCCCTCAAAATGTAGTCTGAACTAATGCTATGGCATATGGCACTTTGAGATCAGGAAGAAAAAGTCACTGGGCCCACAGACCCACGAAGGTGTCTCTCAAGGCTAAAAGGAGGGAAATTACAACATTACTGAATCGATTCTCTCAGTGAGTATTTCATGACAAAGGGCATGTTAAATTTGGTCTCATTTACAGAACGAAGAACTTTTATTTGTTTGGTCCCTTCTTTCACATGTAAGAAATTGCTTAAAATGGTATTTATCTTTATTTCACCATGTTAACTGTGCATTTCTGAACAGCAGGCTTCTCAAAGGAACAAATCAGAACTGTAAACACAAGATACAGTGTTAGGTTTTGTCTTCCTACATTCAGTTTCACAAATCCACTTTCTGGACATTGATAGGTGAGATTTGCGTCTGTCACCCAGTTCTTTATTTCTACAATTACATAAGCATAATAAATACATCTGGATTTTAAAGGTCACTTAAAATGAGTCATGATAATTTACAGTACAGTACATTTCAGTTCAAGTGCAAAAAATAACTATTTGCTGATTTCTATCTCTTTCCACTCTTTAATATTTAAGCTGTGTGTTGTGAAGGTAGGCGTCCCAGGGTAGCTCTTCTCTGAGACACAGTTGGGGGCGGAAGTGTGGTTGCTGTCTGTGAGGCCCCACACTTTGTCCTTGATCCCAGACTAACCAGGGCCAGCAGGGATGAGCTTGCCTGCACTCCTCTGCACTAGAACTGACCTTCACACATTCCAAGCCACACTTTTCCACAGCCTCCTCCCAGGCCTCCTGCACTTTCCTTTGTAGCAGGTTCATATGTGATTCGCCAGCCATGGTTCTGACAGTAGTTATTGTAATATGGACAGTTGTTTCCCTGTCTCTGAACTGTTAAATGTCTTTGTCTCCAGAAGATACTGAGATTTGTTTCTTTAATTACTGGAATACTTCTTTGTCTCATTCTTTTCCATTCATTCTGCTTTTCTAGTCAATAATGACCCCCACATACCCCACACCAAAAAAAAAAAAAAAAGAAACTGATGCAATATGTGATTTTAAAAAACAGTATCCCTCCCCCAGGCACTTAAATCTTATACTGTTAATTGTAAGTAGTACTGCTTAATTAAAGAAATCCTTATGAATTCAGTGGTTTTTTTTTTTCTGCTTTATTCCATCAACCAATTAGAGCCCAAATCACTATAAAATTGTAAGTGGTGATGGAGGCTCTTTATGGTGTAATATATCTAGTAAAGCTCTATTTATCAAGATACAGGATACTGAGTTGGTAGGTTTATTTGTAATATTCCCTCCTCTGGTCTTAAGCCCATTTAAAACAAAAGGCATTTTAAAGCTCAGTTTAGTTTGCAGTAGTCAATAACAGCTTAGGCTGCTTCAAGACAATTGAGTCTTTTTTTTTCCTACTGACTTTTTATTATATACCATATACATATAAAAATATATTTGCGAGAGATATGCCAAGTTTCTGATGAAACTTTTTTGTTGTTTTTAATTGAGAGCATATACGCTATTAACTTCTATCCGGTTACTTTTTAAATAGATCTTATAATTTTTAATGGTTCTCCTCAAGAGAAACAAAACTACAAATGGATTCTGCTTCTGCCCAGTTTGCATTAAGAGCCAAAATACTTGGAATAAATAATCAGTAATCCGATCAGTGTTCACCTCACAGTCCTTCCATTCCCTCTACTGACTGTAACTGCTGGTTTCGAGTCTATGTCAAGGCAGAGAAGTCCTGGGGTCCTTGTCCTGCCAAGCCACCAACTCAGAGTCCCCTCAGCGCCGTGTTCCCCTTCCATAGGCCTGGTGGGAGGATGGCAGGTACCTGCTTCCCAGTAAGTGCAGGAGCAGCTGAGCTGGATGCGGTTCCATGTAAATGAGAGAAGCGAGATGGTGCTGTGTTCCTCGGGGTGAGATAGGTCCCAGGACATCTTCCTCAGCCCAGGAGAAGAGGTTCATTCCATGCAGGGTGTGAAGAGAGCAGGACCCTCAGTGTCCTTCCACAGCGGGAGCCTGCAGGTCTCCATCCTTGGGGCACCCCTCCACGCTCTGCTGATCCGGGCCACCCTGCATCTGGGGTGCTGCTGCTTGTGGGGATGGCTGGTTTTGAGACGGGTCAGAGGGAGTCTCCTGGGGGACAGCTGGGGAGGCCTGCCGATGCTCACTGGTCCCCTGGAAGGAAAGACAGACAGAAGTGTTATTTCAGGGAGAGGTCAAGAGATGGGACACTTTCTGGAATGTTTGCAAAGAACATAAAAAGCCGCGTGGGGGAGACGGTCCTGAAGGGGGCCCGTAATAAAGGAGTAAGGACAGAATTTTCTTACCTTTCAGCTCCTTTCCTATGTGCAACTGCCAAAGCCGCATGAAAAACACAAACACTATGAGCAGACAAAACTTGGGGGTGAAGGAACATCACGACTGTTTTGCCAGTTCACTACTAGGAAGATAGTTTACATCAGCAGACATCTATTGGTTTCCCCCCCACTTCCCAAACAGCTGCTGGGGCAGGCAGGAGGAAAGGTAAGGCACCAGCCACTGGGCTGAGAACATGAAATTCTGGGGCTGGTGAGACAATTGGTCTTCCAGAAAGTAACTAAGCCAGCAGAGGGCCAGAGAAAGAACATCCTGATACTTAAAATCTGGCTGGATATTGGGATTTTGACATATTGCAAAAAGTTACTAAGACAAAAGATATAGTAAAAACAAAAAACAAAGGAAAGTAAATGAGCATTTCTATAACTTCTGAGACACACTCTATCATGTCAACAAAAATGTTGTTGTACTACATTCCACAGTCTTGAGTTATGCGATTGTTTTTCTCCCCCCAATGAATTTTCTTCTGAATGGATTGCCCATAACTTCAAATAGCTTAGCACCCAAAAATTTATTTCTATGAATGCTTCAGAAAAGTAAAAGAAATTTAGTACAACAACTTCTTTATAAGAATAACAATGTTTTCCTATTTTATTAATATTTACAAAGCAGACAGAAAACTAAATGCTTCTTTAGCCCAAAAGGCTTCTGTGTAAATGAGAATGAGTATCTAAAGAGATGAAAACAACACTACAGAGGCAGAAAAGATCTGACCTAGTTCTGCTTCACTTCCTGTCTCACATCCTTTGTAAGTTTGCCCCCTTCATCTCCAGTATTCCCCTGTGAGCTTGTTATCTTGATAAATAAAGAGCATCATGTATTAACCATAATACATTATAATTATCAGTGAAGGGTCAGGTTTGGCTTAAATTTTAAAAGTACAGGTTAGGTTACAAAGTCATGATATAAAGTACTTTGAAGTTTTCTAAAAAGGAAATTAGCTCCAGTACTCTTTATTTTAAATATTTCTCCTTCATTTCATCTTATGTGTCTGTCCTCTGAAGCTCTAGTTACAACTGACGTGACTCATCAAATAAAAGGGGTGATTCATACTGAGGCAAGTGTACTCTTTACCTTGACCAAATGGTCTATAGATGCCACCTTTAATCATTTTGCAAAGGCAATATTTAGTTTCAGTTATATTTGCCTACGCTGTTTTATCAATATGATTTGACCTTCTTTAAGAAAAACATCTTCTAGGGACAAGGAAAATAAAAAGTTCAGGGCTTTCTCCTGGTGGGACTCACTCAGGCAGGGTGGGTGATATATGGTACCTGGGATCTAACCTGGGCTGGCACCAGTGTACAGGACAAGCACCTCACTCCCTGGACTATCTCTCTCCAGAGAGATAAAAATTGGAATTTTTATTTTTCATATAAGGTCACTAACAAAACCACATTTCTACTCAAGTCAAACCATTTAAGAGGTGGAGGTTTTTGTTTGTTTTTGTTTTGGGGCCACACCCATTGACACTCAGGGATTACTCTTGGCAATGCGCTCAGGAATCACTCCTGGCTTGGGGGAACCATATGGGATGCCAGGGGATCGAACCGTGGTCCGTCCTAGGCTAGCACTTGCAAGGAAGTGCACCACCTCTCTGGCCCCAAGAGGTGAAATTTTTATTAATTCATCTGATTTAGGTCCCTTTGTATATATGTAAGAATTTTAGAATTTTATATATATATATATATATATATATCTTTGTATTTATGTAAAAATTTTTAGGATTCTGCAAGAATTTTAGAATTCTAGGGGCTGGAAAGATAGCATGGAGGTAAGGTGTTTGCCTTGCATCCAGAAGGTCATTGGTTTGAATCCCAGCATCCCATATGGTCCCCCGAGCCTGCCTGGAGTGATTTCTGAGCATAGAGCCAGGAGTATCCCCCGAGCGCTGCTGGGTATGACCCAAACCCCCCCAAAAAAAGAATTTTTAAATTCTAGAGATATATTTGTGTGTATGGACCCACAGGCAAGAACCATACAACTTCAGGGCAACTGGTATATGGAAACAGTCTGATTTTAATGAGGAACACAAAATGGAATGGATTTATTTTCACTCGGGAAATATCACATTCTCGCTGAAGATGTTGGAACTCCGTGAGGCAGAATTTTCTCTCTATGGAACCTTGTCTCTACTGTTACACTGCATAATAATGTTATCTGTCAGTTGTCTATATTCTCCACCAGAACTTCCAGAAATCTTCTTGAGATAACAAAACAATGAGAACTGCTGAGCCTACTTCAAACCAGCCAGCAGAGGCTCCTTACCTGTAAAGGCTGGATCTCAGAAGTTCGGTTGTCTCGGCTTAGCTGCATCATCTCTTTAATTTGGTAGAGTGCGTAGACAAAGGTAACCCAGGGTGAAGAGCTGACCCCCCATGCTGGCTTGCTCACATCCTCCTGCTCTTCCTGGTGCTTGGTTTTTTTGGGTGGAAGTCTGGGTTCAATGCGGGACATGACATCTTCTGTCTGTTGCTGGACCAAATCGATGGTTGCTATGGGAACAGGACTTGAGGGAACAGGAATCCTTTCTGCTAACATTGTCTTATCTAGAGAGAAAGCCACGTTTAAATTACTGTTCAAGAGTTCTACATATTTAATTCAATGCAAAAATAATGAATATAGAAGTGGATGTTCCCATTAGCCTATTCTAGTGTACTTTGCAATATGAATAAGTGTTCTCAAATTCTTGGTGTATGTACGAAGCAAATGAACAATTACCTTCTGGATCCTCTTTTAGGGCTTAACAGACCTTCACTTATATTTATTTAGGACATGTATATTTCCTAAGACTATGGGATATAGGTTGAGTGAATGTTGCTTTAGGCTCACTTCAGGACTGAGAATTTTAGAACACAAGCTTTATATAGGGCACATTTCTATGCTACTTAAGGTGCCTTGTTCACTGATTTTCCTTTACTAAAGGCACAGGGTAGGGTTATGTTAGTGACATGGTCCAGTGGGCATTATAGAAGAGAGGGAGAAAAAATAAGCATTAGTCTTTCTTTATAGTTTCTTGGCAATAAAACCTTTCTCTGGGGCTCCATCAACAAGCTAGTCTTGCACTAACTGAAGGACTCTAGACAAATCCTCCTTGCAGGACAAGACACTCAAGACAAATCCTACTCTAGGACCCTAGAGCTGAGCAGGAAACTTCTCTCTTGCTCTTTCTCTTCTTCACTTAAAAATATCTCAGATACTGTTTTTCTTAGCTGCACATGATATTTGGTTTAATCTCCTTTTATGATAACAATTTTCATGAAAGCCATGCCATTTTGTGGTAAAATTTCAAATGTAAGGTTGAGATTATTTTTCTTTTCAAATGAAGGTCAAAGCATAGAAATGAATAAACTCCCTCTCCCTGGCAGTAAAATTTCTGTATAGCTTTGTATAGGTTTGATTTAGATTTTAAATCTTTTTAGAATACTAAAGAGCTTTAAAGCCATTATTCCTCTTTCCTAACAACTCCTCCCCCTTGTATCTTATACCATAAACAAAAAAACAGGCAAAAAGACATTATGCTATGAAAACAGCCTAAAGTCCTTTTCCTTGTGGGTAACTTTTCTCATAGCACTCAAAGTACATGAGTGAGTTCGTCCATATTCATCACTGAGAAAACTGAGCCATGCAGGGTACTGCATAGTCATTGCCCTGGGCCTCCAACCACTATGACTGGGCATGTTTACCTTCTTCCTCATCTGGCACTGCCAACCACTGGATCAGGGAGAAGAGCAGGAGGATTACCAGGCAGGCCATGCCGATCCCTCGGAAGGTTGCAGCAGCCCCTGGGGAAACAGAACATGCTATACAGTCATTCCAGGTGAGGCATGGTGGCTTTGTTCCAAGGGTTAGAGCAAAGATAGTCAAGATGGGGAATAATCCAGAGAAAAGCAGCGTCATTAGCTTTATTGAGCACCAAAACACAGGACTGGTTGGGTTTCAGGACCCTGAATGGAAATACTGGATCTGCCATTGACCAATTTTAAAATTGTATTTATAAAGGACCGTTTTGAAATGCTTTTTATCAAAAAAAATCAGTGGTATTCTCATCTGCTTAAAGGCAAATCACCTATTGAACAGCATCTGTACTTGGGATGGCAGAACTCAAATAATGCTACGAATTCTGACATCCCCAGCCTTAGAGATCAAGCACCTATGAAGTGAAAATGTTGACTGAACAATCAAGATCGGAAGCAAGTTACTATCCCACCTGAACTCCTGAAGCTCTGACAAGTAGGCCTTGACTGTGATCACAGAGGTCATGGCAGTTACAATACTTGCCTATAGTTAAGAGTTTCCTGGTACAAAATCTCCTTATGGAACCCCAGCAATGAACTTCATCTATCTGGCACTATCATCAGCAAATTTAGGGTAATTTCTTTCAAGACAAATGCTTGTGCTTATTCTTTTGTTGAACTCCTTTGAGGGATCATAGTAGCTTGAGTCTAGCCACTTGTCCAAGCAGATAGAGTCACTAAAGCCTTGCTCTCATCCTCCTAAACAATTTAAACACATCACTTTACAAATATGATTACCATGGAAAAGAACACAAAACCTGGAGTTAAGCATCTTGTAATCTTTTTTTTTTGGGGGGGGGGGGCCACACCTGGCGTTGCTCAGGGGTTACTCCTGGCTGTCTGCTCAGAAATAGCTCCTGGCAGGCACGGGGGACTATATGGGACACCGGGATTTGAACCAACCACCTTTGGTCCTGGATCGGCTGCTTGCAGGGCAAACACCTCTGTGCTATCTCTCCGGGCCCGCATCTTGTAATCTTGAGAAATAATCTGTATGTATATTGAGTTGCTGCTGAAAGTTGTTAACTTGGCATTCAAAAACAGAGAATGTCCTTCTTACCGAAATAGTTCACTAGTACACCTCCAATCATGGCCCCACAGCCTCGGCCCAGGCCCAGGTGCAGGCCCTGCAGGATGCCCTGAGCAGATGTCCTCAGCTCTGGAGGAACAGCAGCGCTGAGGTAAGAGATGCAAGCTGCCCAGATGGCTGCATGTGTCACCCCTGTAGAAGAAAAACAGACACTGTCAACCCCGTGCTTCAGACTAGAGTGAATTCTGTACTTAGAAGCATGCATTTCATGTCGAAACACATGCTTAATAAAAAATTTTCACTGTAGTAAAATATACCCAGCTCAAAAGGCACCATCTGAACCATTTTTGCAGGTACAGATCAGTAGCATTAAGCAAGTCCACAGTGTTCTGCATTGATCATACCATCTAACTCTGGCATATTTCCTCCCCTTATTTGTGGAGTGCCAGGATTTAAAAGAAAAAACCCAGGCAGGACACAGACCCAACCACTGAGATCCATCTCTAGCCCAACACCACCATTTTTCTTCTGTTATCCCAATTTAGATATCTGTACTTCCTAAACAAGAACTCCCACAGCCCTAGGAAGTCGTTTTCTACCTTCTGTCTCTATAGATCTGAGTATTTTAGTTAGCTCACTTAAGTAGAAGAACGCGGTTTTAGTCTCTCTGTGCCTGGCTTATTTGACTCATCCATAATGTCTTCACAGCTCATCCGCATAAGCAACATATGTCAGGATTCCCCTCCTTCAGAAAGCTGACATCCCACTGTATATTGTCAATACATTCTGTGGATGTGTCGGCGGACAAGGTTATCACCTTTTTCTGGCTGTTGTGAAATGCTGCTGCTGTGCATCTGCTGAGCAGAGATCTGAGTCCCTGCTGTCAGTTCTTTTTTTTTTTTTTTTTTTTTGTGCCATTCTAGGGGCTGAACTGAAGGCTGCACATTTGTAAGGCATGTGTTCTACTACCGAAGCACATCCCCACCCCTCTCAGCTGTCAATTCTTTTGAGTCTATAGCAATATGTTTAACACTTTAAAGGACTGCCTACCTGTTTTCCCCAGTAACCATGCCAATTAACATTCCCCACCAGAAACCCACAACATTTCTGTTATTTTCTGTGACCTTTAAAAAAAAGACAATCACAATTATAATGGTTGTGAAATGATATCACATGTGGTTTGAGTCCCTAAAGGCTAGTGATGTTGAATCATTTTTAATGTGTTTATATTGGGCATTTATTTATGTCTTCTTTGGAAAAATGTTGAATTTGTTTGAATTGGGATATCTAATTTTCTTTTGTTTTTGTTTTCATTTTTGGGTTATACGCAGCAGTACTCAGTAATTACTCCTGGCTCTACACTCAGAAATCACTGGTTTGCTTGGAGAACCATGAGATGCTGGATTTTGAACCCAAGTCGGCCACATGCAAGCCAAGTGCCTTACCCACTGTACTATTGCTTGAACTGTAGTATCTGATTTTCAATTGAGTCATAGCAGTTGTTCTTCATGTGCTAATTCCTTATAGAACATATCTATTTTGAATTCAGATGCTTTTCTATAGCTTTCAGGATAAACAGCACTGTGATTACCATTTCTTGGGATACAGATTTCTATATATCTCCAATTATTTACACTGACTACACTTTGACAAGTGTAGTTGATGATTCAAAGGAAATAACAATTTGTATGCTTTTTAATGTATACTTCCAATTTGTTTTCTGAGCGTATAGAAGCCATTTACAATGCCTCATTACCAGTTCCATTATATCTTATTGGCAGGGAGGCTATGAAAGTAACAAGGGAGAAAAATAAAAGGGTCATTAATGAAATATATGCCAACTGTACATTGTCTGAATTTAAATCTTTACCAGAGTAAAGATTTATTTGCTTTCAATATAATAAAAAGTATTGTTATAATGGTTCTGGTAAGCAGAAGGGACTTAAGGAATTACCTAGATTAAATAAATTAGTCTTGGGCTTGTTCCTTGAGAAATAATTTCATTTGGATATAATATCATGAAAAATTCTAAATCTATGTTATGGAAAACAAAACTAAATGATTAATATTTAGCTAAGGTAAGGTTTAAAGTTGACATTAATCTACATTTGACCAGAACTGTTATATAACAACAGCTAGATTTATTCTCCTTCCTAGAAAAATTAAAACCTAGACAAAATCTATGAAACGATACTAGTTTCCAAAACAAGAGCACACAAGGATAGACAGAGGCCTCTGAGAGCTCTGGGAAATAGGAAGGCCCAGCTTGCTGCAGGCAGAGCTGAAATCTTTCAGGGCATCCAGGGAACCACTGAAGAAATTTTCAAGATGGGCTCTGAGGAGACCAGCACAAGCAATGCCAGTGAGAAGGGACTGCAGTGTGGAAACTCCATTGTTGTCTGCATAGGGTTTCTCCCAAGCTTCCAGCAAGCACTAATGGGGTTGGAACTAATGGGTATAGGAACTCTCCAAATCTAGGGAAAAACACCCCAAAGCATGAGATGAAACAGAACTGAGATCCTGCTGAGTAAAAGGAGTAGCATCAGTTTCTATAAGCCATGCTAGAGAACTCATGATTCCTAAGATTGCTAGAGTCCTCACAGTCTTACAAAGGCCTTAGTTCTTGTATAAGCCCTGTCCTGATCCCACATAACCAATCTTTAAAAGCAAGACCCAAGAGGCTTATACTAAATTTTTAGAAACTTAACTCAGAACCCAGACCCAACTTAATTATAGGAACACAAAAATACCCAGTCCGAGCAAGGTCAAAATTAACACTGTCTGGCATATAATTTAGCTACCATCCTTTCATATAAGTAGTTCCATATGGAATGATACTGGGAATATTATGCCCTAGACTGAAAGGAGAAACACCAAGATAATTTTTCTCAGAGTCAGAGAAAGAGTCTAGGGCAGGGTACTTGCTTTGCACTCAGCCAATCGGGGTTCAATCCCCAGCACTGTATATGGTTTCCTAACAGTCAGGACTAAGTGTTGAGCAGATTTCTGTTGGTACAGAAACCAAAACAGCAGGTTTCTGTTGGTACAGAAACAAAAATACTAATAATGACAACATAAATGTTCCTAAGTTTATATTAATATGTTTCAGTAATCATTTCAATGAGGTTTATTAAATCTATTTATTAATAATTATAGTATTATTTATTAAATTATATAATGTATCATATATTAAATTTATGTTATATAACAACATTAATTTATTGGTTCGTTAAATTTAATAAATTTGAATAATTTAATAAATTAAATAAATTGTTTACTTTTGGTTTGGTGGCCACACCTGGTGGTGCTCAGGGGTTACCTTTGGCTCTGCATTTCAGGATTCTCTCCTGGTAGACATGGGGGGTACATATGGGATGCCAGGGATCAAACCCAGGTTGGATGTGGGCAAGGCAAAGACTCTATCTGCTGTACTATTATTCCAGCCCCATCACTAGGTTATTTTTTAACTAGAAAGAAGGACTATATGATTATAGTGTATGCACACTTAATTTCTACATAAATCAAATAACATATTTGCTTTTGTCTGACTGAGCAATTCCAATTACTTAGATAGTATTAGCTTTCACAGAGTAAATAAGGTCTTGATAGTCTTAATTATAAAAGCTGACACAGCGGTACATAATAGAAATATTTTCATTTACATTATGAAAGGGACTAATAACCTCATTTCTTTTCATATAAGACTTTTTTTTATTAGTCACAGTAAGGAATAAATTTAACTCAAACATATTCTAAGAAGTGAATTTACCCAAAATGAATTATATTTATTAGGAATATCTAACATAGGTTTGAGGAAACATTTTCCTAAACATGAATTTTTAAAGACACCAAAGCATATCAAATGCTGTAAATGTCTTTTCTGGGTACAGGGCCTCCCCAGCGGTGCTTGGGGACTAGGAGCACTCCACATAGTACATGGCCTGGCGGTGTGACAGATAGGGCCTCAGGGTGGCAGTGCCTGACCTGGAGATGCCATGAAGCAGCAGTACTTGAACTCAGGACCTCCTGCATGCCAGACTGGTGCATCAGCCCTCTGCTCTATCTCCCTGGCCCTTATAAAGGAACTTTGATGGAAACTCATAGACAGTATTTTTGTCTATTAATAAGCATCAATTTTAGGATTTCCAAGGAGACAAAATGGATCTTTGATGATGTGGCTTGATTATTTGATCACCTGCAATTTTGTGACCTAAACATTAATAAATATATTTTTGTTTATTTTGTTTTTAGGTCACCCCTGGTGGCACTCAGACATTACTCCTGGCTCTGCTCTCAGAAATTACTTCTGTCAAGCTCAGGGGACTATATGGAATACCAGGGATTGAACCCTGGTGGGCCATATGCAAATGCCTGGTGTGCTCTAGCTTTGGCACCAAATATATTTTTTGCTACAATTCTAGGTCATAATCCTAGAAGTTATTCTCTTAAATGTAAAGAGTTGGGCAAAACTACCTTTTCCAATGACCGGGTTTCTTTTTTTTTTTCTTCTAAAATTCTAAGGATTATCTAAAACTTTTAAGTTACATTAGATACATTTCCCAGCAGGCTGTCTCTTAAAATCAGAATGCTTTCTAACTGTTCTTAGAATAAGTTGGCTGCTTTGAAGTGGCAATTGTAAAGATTGTCTATAGTTATATTTATGGAGTTTTCTTATCTCTTTCTGAGACTGATTGACCCCAGTAGCCAGCTGGACAACAAGGGAGGTGAGGATGGGCCCATCAGTGATTTTCTGGGCTTGGTTTAGATGCCATATAAATTTTGTCCACTTGTATTATCCAACCCATAACCAGTTGTACAGCCATGCCTAATTGAAAGAAGGTGGAAAATGCAGTCCAGCTGTGTATGCATTAAAAAAATAAGCAAGAATGGGTTGAGTTTGGGCACTCTGCCAGACCAATGCCACTAATAGCAACGGACCCTCCCAAAATAGCCACGTCCCCTACAGAAAGCACTGGAAAGCGGCCACAATACTCAGGCAGGAAATGGACTTGGCTTTCTATGACACTCACAATGCTCACTCACTGTTCAAGTCTGGCACTCCCTCTTTTTCCACCAAGGGAAGATTACAGCAGCCTCCTTCATGTGTTCCTTCTGCTGTACTTACTGAGCACCTACACTAATAAGGCTCTGAGAATACAAAGAAACATCTCTGCTCATCAGTGTACAGTGAAGGGTAAACAAGAGAGGGCTTTCCTGGAGGGGAAGCACGCGTGGCTCCCTGAGGAAAACAGACAAACCCAGCTTGACCCATATCAGCAGCAGAGTTAAACACCACACCATTGAACTGAAAGTAGGCATAGAGTAGTCTTCTTCGTGTTGAGAGAACAGGAAGTCTTTGTGGTAAAAGGTTCAAATTCCATGGAGCTTCAATGGGCACAAAATATAGATCAATATATGGGGGAAGGCTCATGAATTTAATATACTGCATCATGCCCACCTTAAAGTGGGTTTTGGGAGGCAACCGTTGCAAATTGTGTATCATCAATACTTGGCAACGTTCTGCTTAATATTTCTCCTATGAAGTTACAGAGGAGACCTGATTTTATATTAAAGCCAGCAGAAATGTCTCTTTCCCAAAGATAAACTTTGGCTCAGGATGCACTAACAACTTGTGTGTGTGTGTGTGTGTGTGTGTGTGTGTGTGTGTGTGTGTGTGTGTGTGTGTGTTTGGGTCACACCCGGCAGTGCTCAGGGGTTATTCCTGGCTGCAGGCTCAGAAATTGCTCCTGGCAGGCACGGAGGACCATATGGGATGCCGGGATTCGAACCGATGACCTCCTGCATGAAAGGCAAACGCCTTACCTCCATGCAATCTCTCCGGCCCCTAACTTTGTGACCCTTAGACTTGCACCTCAGAGCCTAAGTCATAGTCAGGCTTTAACATACAACTGTGATTCTGCCTCTACAAAGAGATGCTTCTAAATGACCCTTCCTTCAACCTAATGGATGTATTTGTAATTTCTTTTCGGGGGTGGGGGGAGGGTTACAGGTGGTGATGTTCATGCATTTCTCCTGGCTGGAATTACTACTGAGAGCATCATATAAGATGCCAGGGCAAACACCCTACCTGATCTCTCTCCAGCCTCTGTAATTTCTTATTTTACTTTTTACTTTAGGTAAAATTGGAGAGGCTGATAATTATGGGTTGTGTGAGATACCAAATACTTGTCATGAGTTGATTTATTGAATATTTTTTATGGTTTATTGAATATTTTGATCAACCTTTTCTATAGCCAACCCATCTGTGGCATTGAAAACATATTTTTTTGGGGCCACACCCATTTGATGCTCAGGGGTTACGCCTGGCTAAGGGCTCAGAAATTGGCCCTGGCTTGGGCGGACCGTATGGGACACCGGGGGATCGAACCTCGTCCTTCCTTGGCTAGCGCTTACAAAGCAGACACCTTACCTCTAGTGCCACCTTGCCGGCCTCCATTGAAAGCATCTTACCTAAAGCATGTACAGATTATAAGTGGTATAAACAAGTTTTAATTCACACTTGTGCATGTTATGGCTTCCAGAAGATTGCATGCTTTACTAGGTTGTTCCAATAACAAAGGTCAGAACACAAGTGGATGATTACAGCACTATAATGTTTCTGTTTTTGAAATAATATTTTATTTAAACACCTTGATTACAAACATGATTGTGATTGGGTTTCAGTCATGTAAAGTACACCCCCCCCATCACCAGTGCAACATTCCCATCACCAATGTCCCAATTCTCCCTCCTCCCCACCTCACTCCTGCCTGTACTCTAGACAGGCTTTCTACTTTCCTCATTCATTCTCATTGTTAGGATAGTTCTCAATGTAGTTATTTCTCTAACTAAACTCACCACTCTTTGTGGTGAGCTTCATGAGGTGAGCTGGAACTTCGAGGCTTCCTCTCTTTTGTCTCTGAAAATTATTGCAAGAATGTATTTCATTTTTCTTAAAAACCATAAATGAGTGAGACCATTCTGTGTCTTTCTCTCTCTGACTTATTTCACTCAGCATAATAGATTCCATGTACATCCATGTGTAGAAAAATTTCATGACTTCATCTCTCTTGATGACTTCATAATATTCCAATGTGTATATGTACCACTGTTTCTTTAACCATTCATCTGTTGAAGGGCATCTTGGTTGTTTCCAGAGTCTTGCTATGGTAAATAGTGCTGCAATGAATATAGGTATAAAGAAGGGATTTTTGTATTGTATTTTTGTGTTCCTAGGGTATATCCCTAGGAGTGGTATAGCTGGATCATATGGGAGGTCAATTGTGTGGGAGGAATCTCCATATCGCTTTCCATAAAGGTTGGACCAGATGGCATTCCCACCAACAGTGGATAAGAGTTCCTTTCTCTCCATATCCCCGCCAACACTGCTTGTTCTCATTCTTTGTGATGTGTGCCAATCTCTGTGGTGTGAGGTGGTACCTCATAGTTGTTTTGATTTGCATGTCCCTGATGATTAGTGATGTGGAGCATTTTTTCATGTGCCTTTTGGCCATTTGTATTTCTTCTTTATCAAACTGTCTGTCCATTTCTTCTTCCCATTTTTTGATGGGATTAGATTTTTTTAGATTAGATTTTCTGTCAGTGCCTTGTATATTTTGGATATTAGCTCCTTATCTGATGGGTATTAGGTGAATAGTTTCTCCCACTCAGTGGGTGGCTCTTGTATACTGGGTATTATGCCCTTTGAGGTACAGAAGCTTCTTAGCTTAATATATTTCCATATGTTAATCTCTGTTTTCACTTGTTTGAAGAGTGCTGTTTCCTCCTTGAAGATGCCTTTAGTCTCAATGTCATGGAGTGTTTTACCTACGTGTTGTTCTATATACCTTATAGTATCAAGGCTGATATCAAAATCTTATACAAAGAAAACTATAAAACCCTGCTCCAAGAAATAAGAGAGGACACAAGGAAATGGAAACACATACCCTGCTCATGTATTGGCAAGATTAACATCATTAAAATGGCAATACTCCCCAAAGCATTGTACAGATTTAATGCGATCCCTCTAAAGATACCCATGACATTCTTCAAAGGAGTGGATCAGGCACTTTTGAAATTCATTTGGAACAACAAACACCCTTGAATAGCTAAAGCAATCATTGGGAAAAAGAATATGGGAGGCATTACTTTCCCCAACTGTAAACTGTATTACAAAGCAATAGTTACCAAAACAGCATGGTATTGAAATAAAGACAGAACCTCAGATCAGTGGAATAGGCTTGAATACTCAGAGAATGTTCCGCAGACATATAATCACCTAATTTTTGATAAAGGAGCAAGAAGTCCTAAATGGAGCAAAGAAAGCCTCTTCAACAAGTGGAGTTGGCACAACTGGCTAGCCACTTGCAAAAAAGCGAACTTAGACCCCAGCTAACATCATGTATGAAGGTTAAATCCAAATGTACTATAATGTTTCTATAGATATGCAACTGATGGGCAGACAGCCATGGAGAAAAGTTAACTATACTAATAGTTAAGCTAAGTTGAGTTTTTAAATACTATTCATACTTGTCAAAATTTGAGGAGAGGGCTATACCCAGCAGTGCTCAGGGGTTACTCCTGGTTCTACACTCAGAAATCACTCCTGGCAGGCTCATATGGGATGCCAGGGATCAAACCCAGGCCGGTCGCATGGAAGGCAAATGCCTTATCACTGTGCTATCACTCTAACCCCAATATACTTATCAATTGTTTTTTTTTGGTTTGGTTTTGGGGTCACACCTGGCAGCGCTCAGGGGTTACTACTGGCTCTATGCTCAGATATCGTGCCTGGCAGGCTCGGGGGCTAACGCCTTACCTCCATGCTATCTCTCCAGCCCCCTACTTATCAATTCTTGAGTGAGTAGAACTTCCTATATTATTTAGAGGCTGGAAAACTTAGAAAAATCAGTACATTTTTCAGGTATCTGTAAAATCAATCAATAATAATTTTGGTGGGGGGGGGGTGCATGCCCAGTGACGATCAGGGTTACTCCTGGCTATGTGCTCAGAAATCACTCCTGGCTTGGGGGACCATATGGGATGCCAGGAGGTCGAACCATGGTCCATCCTGGGTCAGCTGCATACGAGGCAAATGCCCTACTGCTGCACCATCACTCTGGCCCCAATTAATAATAATTTATAGTGTATGTTCCTAAATGCAAGTTTCTTTGAAGAACTGAAAACAGATAAGGGCCTAGGAGAGAGCTCAAATACTAAAGCATCAGCCTTGAACATGGGAGGCCTGAGCTTGATCCCTGGGATAGCCCTGACAGTTTTACACATGAGGAATGATCCTTATGACCAACAGAATCTTATTAGAAGAGACCCCAATGCTCCTACACCCATTTGAGTGAAGGTCCTATTAAAAACACACATATACTTACCTAGAGACACAATGCTTGCATTTAAAGGTACAACTAACTTTTATTTATTTTATTTATTTTGGGTAGGGTTTGAGGGTCCCATATGGCAATGCCCAGTGGTTACACCTGACTTTGTACTCAGAAGTTACACCTAACTATGCTCAGGGGACCATTTGGGATGCCAGGGATTGAACCTGAAATGGCTGCATGCAAGGCAAGTTACCTACCTGCTGGACTATTACTCCAGCCCCACAGCTAAGAATTTTAAACTAGTACTTATAAGTGAGAAACAATTAAATATTAAACTACAAAGCACAGAATATAAGTTAGAGAAAAAATTCAGCAGAGAGATACATATTGATGCAAATAACAGAACCTAAGAACTTGTTTCAGAACTGAGTATTCCAAGGAGTGGAGTTGAAGGGGGGGGGGGGCTTGAGACAATAGTGAAGGGAGGGGGGACACTGGTGGAGGGCATGCTTTTGGAACATTAGACTCCAGACACCCTAACATTAACTTTTCTGTAAAACATGGTACCTTAAATTAAAAAAAAAAAGAAATATATATGGATGGAATTGTCAGAAAGGATACATGGAGCAAACTTTTTAAAAAATGAATTCCAGGGGCTGGTGGGGAAAAATGGAATTCCAAATGGACCAAGCAATTTATTTTGAAAAAAAAAATGAGTATAAGTAATTTTAATAACTATAAAGTATGGGGATGGCCAAGTGTACAGAATGACAATTTATGAGACTATTCTAGATAACACTTAGTTCTATCAGTAATACTAGTGACTTTATGTTAATTTTCCAACAGAAATGCTATACTGAGAATATATGCTTGTTATACATGTGACAAAGTATCTGTGTTTCAAGGGTTAAGCTACACAGAAAATTTCTCAAGGTGTTTCAAGGGTTAAACCAGACAGTAAATAACAGATCATAACTAAGTTTATAATTTCCCTGGTTATGGGGTGAGATCGTCATCCTTTCCATCCTTTCAAAACTTCTCTCTGTCCTTCCGGAATGCACCAGGAAGGGAAGCATCATTCTCATGCAGCTAAGAAGAGGCATTCACAGTAAGATAGCAGGGGCTACCGAAATGTCAGTTCAGCCTCCCCCACACACACACATACACACTGGTGACATTAAAATCCTTCCTTTATCATGATCTTAACCTGGTTCCCAGTGCTCAAACATCCTTCAGGGAAGCCTATGATACAGACCTTGCTTTCAGCCCTCCTGTTGGCACCATTAATTCAAGTACTTCAAGGGGCAAGGTACTGTAATCCCAGTCTGGCCCGACTCTCCTTAAGGACATTTGAACCACAAGAATAATTTTGATCTCATTCAGTTTAATATCTAACCACTAATATTCAAACTGAAGGGATTATAGCAATTTGGGCTTGATTTTTATCAAATGTTTATCATTTCCGATGACCGCTATGGATGTTAAAAGGTTTCTTATATGAAAGAGGAGAGAAGAAAACTCTTAGAGGGGTTTGGAAATGAGGTCCTGGAAACTTAAGCTATTTAACCTAATTCAGTAGTGCTCAGACCCATTGATTACTTAAAATAAAGTTTAGTCTCCTTATGGGTACAAAATCTGCTTTTTCACTTTCTAGGGAGCAGTCAGATGTTCAGTAAATGACAGCAGCTGCATGTGGGAGCTGCATTGCTAAAGGAAATTGCTACAAGAGAACATTTGCCATGAGGCGAAGATCTTGAGAAAGAAATATCCTTCAATTCCCAACAGCATCTGAAATGTTACTTATCTCATACAACACCCTACACAGGTCGTTCTAGATGTCCCAAGAAGGGTAATGTTGACTTAATCCATTATCATTTGCTAGGTTGAGATCATGAGCTCTGAGGAGAAAAGGCCATCAGAACATCCTCCTCCATACATGCAATCCTTAAGAGGAAAAGGTGGTTGACCAGAATTAGGGAGCAAAGCCCATCTCTTATCTCTTCCCCTTCATTGCTCCCAAGTGGTACTATTTCTCCTAGTGATCTGAGGACTAGCCAGATGGTGACAGGGAGAAAAGACAGACCTCATAGCAGGGGCTGGGGAGAAAGAAGGAAGACATTGGTGGTGGGAATGTTGCACTGCTGAAGGGGTGGTTGTTCTTTTTCTGACTGAAACCCAAATACAGTCATGTTTGTAATCACGGTGTTTAAATAAAGTTATCATTTAAAAAAACTGTTTTTATTTTATTTTTTTAAATAGTATCTTTATTTAAGCACCATGATTGTAGTTGGGTTTCAGTCATAAAAAGAACACCTCCCTTCACCAGTGCAACATTCCCATCACCAATGTCCCGTCTCCCTCCCCCATCCCGGCCTGTATTCAAGACAGGCTTTCTACTTCTCTCACTCATTGTCATGATAGTTGTCAGTATAGTTATTTCTCTAACTGCACTCACCACTCTTTGTGGTGAGCTTCATATCAGGAGCCAGTCCTTCCAGCCCTCATCACTATTGTCTTTGGCATTATTACAATAATGTCTTGTATTTTTATTAAAACCCATAGATGAGGGCCCGGAGAGATAGCACAGCGGCACTTGCTTTGCAAGCAGCCGATCCAGGACCTAAGGTGGTTGGTTTGAATCCCGGTGTCCCATATGGTCCCCCATGCTGCCAGGAGCTATTTCTGAGAAGACAGCCAGGAGTAACCCCTGAGCACCGCTGGGTGTGACAGCACCGCCGGGTGTGACCCAAAAACCAAAAAAAAAAAAAAAAAACTATAGATGAGGCTATTTTGTGTCTATCTTGAGTCTATCTCTCTCCCTCTGACTTATTTCACTCAGCATAATAGTTTCCATGACCATCCATAAATGTATAGGAAAATTTCATGGCTTCATCTCTCCTGACAGCTACATAATATTCCATTGTGTATGTGCACCACAGTTTCTTTAGCCATTCATCTGTTGAAGGGCATCATGGTTGTTTCCAGATTCTGACTATTGTAAATAGTGCTGCAATGAATATAGAAGTGAGGAAGGCATTTTTGTATTGTATTTTTTTGTTCCTAGGGTATATCCCTAGACCCTGTTTTTTTTTTTAATAATTTCTTTATTTAAACAACATAATTACAAACATAATTGTAGTTGTGTTTCAGTCATAACAAGAACACCCCCTTCACCTTGCAACCTTCCCATCACCAATGCCTCCATCTCTTCCCTCCCAATCCATGAGCAGGGTATATGCCTCCATTTCTGCATATCTTCTTTTACTTCTTGAAGCAGGGTTTTATAGTTTTCTTTGTATAAGTCCTTCACATCTTCAGTTAAGTTGCCTTCAAGATATATGAGTTTGTGTGGCATTAATGTAAATCGGATTGTTTTTTAGATATCCATTTCTTCTCTATCATTATGATGTATAAGAAGGCCACTGATTTTTGTGTGTTAATTTTGTAGCCTGCCACTTTGCTATTGTTTCTAGAAGTTTTCTGGTAGAGTCTTTAGGGTTTTCTAAATATAGTATAGTGCCATCTGCAAACAGTGAGAGCTTGACTTTTTCCTTTCCTAACTGAATGCCCTTGATTTCTTTTTCTTGCCTAATTGCTATGACAAGAACTTCCAGCACTATATTGAATAGTAGTGGTGAGAGGGGGCAGCCTTTAGACCCTGTTTTATAAATAAAAACCCTCTTTAGCTTAGCTTGAATTGAAAAAGGGAAACACTGACTATTTCTGGTCAAGACTGATCAATGATTAGGATTAACTTCCCACTTCCTGTCTCAAAGCCTAGGTCATTGTAAACCCAAAGTAACCTACCCACACAAGAGAAGAAAATATAGATGAAAGATGGCTGAGAGGTTGAGCACATGCTCTGCACACAGAGGCACCATGTTTGATGTCCAAACCCCATTATCCCACAGAGGCACTGTTAGAGGTGGCTGCTAGGTCCAGAGCTAGGGATAGACCCTAAGTACTGCTGAGTGTGGCCTGCAAATCCAATCCCAATTGCCCTCCAAAATACAAGAATTAAAGGGCAAATAATCATGGCAGTGCACTCTTCCTGTAAATTGTATCGCTCTAAGCTTTGTCATTCTTATTTCTCATTTTTACTGCATCCTCAGTAGAGCCAACTTAGCACAGAATCTTTATAGCCATTTAGACAAAGCCTGTAAAGGTGGAAGAATCCAAAATAAACATTTTTCTGTCAACAAACAAATTCCTGTGGCACAAGCTTAATGACATGTGATTATTTACAGTTTGCCAAGAGATGGGCTTGGGTCAAACAAAAACAAGGGATTTCCCCCTTCTGTGGCATAGTGAAATGCTTAGCATACACTTCTGGGAAATGAACCAGTTTCAAACACTAAGAACTCTTGAAATTGGTCTTGAGCTTTCTGCTATACTAGGAGACTTTAGTTACAGGTCCCCTTCATACTCGCTTCTGCTCAATAACAGGAAAACTCAAATTACAGGCCCAAAAAACTGAGAAGAAACACAGATGTGGAAACTGGTACCTGCCAGGGGAAGCAAATTCCTAAAGCCCTGGGCTAATCCCCCTGAGGAAAACACTATATATAAAAAAAAATCTTGGTTTGCAGCTGACACGATTACAGGCACACCACTTAAGTCAAATCATAGGGCCACTCAGCCTGCTACGTTGTGTTTTGACACATGGTTCTTGGTCAAACTCAAAGGTTCACTCCCTACATAGACCACCTGGTAGACACCTAGTCACTATTCCAACCCCAGCTCCTTTCCTAAGGGAACCTTTCAATAATATCTTCCACACCTTGCCTTTGGCTGCATAAAGCTAATCATTTCCTCCTCAGAAATTCTTTTTGTCACTGGCACATCTTCCTGATTCCATCAAACACATTGTATACTAGTTACATGTTTATACATCAGTCTTCTAGAACAAACAGTGAAACTTAGGGCCTAAGGTGGATATTATATTTTATTACATATTATTTTATTATAATTCTATTCTCTGAACTTACTGAGCCCAAGTAGCTAATGAATATATCTTCGATAAAGTAACAAGGAAAGTTTATCAGTTGGCTGCCTGTTGATTTGGGGGCCAAACCAGTAGTGTTTAGGATCTATTCTCAATTCTGTGCTCAGGATTCACTCCTGGCAGGGGGACTCCTGGCAGGTAGCAAGTAGGATCAAATCAGGGCCAGCCACATGTGAAGCAAGTACCTTAACCTCTATACTCTCTCTCCAGCCCCAAGAAAAGTTTTGTTTTTTTTCACTGTAGCATTGGTTTTGTGTGAGTGTGTGTGTGTGTGTGTGTGTGTGTGTGTGCGTGCGCGTGCGCGCGCATATGTGTAAGGGATGGAACAAAGGTCTCAAGTTCTACTGAGATACATTGCTAGCCCAGGACAGCTCTGGTCTCTTCTTTCAAGCCTTGTTTTGGTGTTCCCTTCAACCATTTTCCAAAGGCCTCTCATTTTTGCTCTATTTTTTTGAGTCATTTATGCAAATGCCACTTCTGATCTAATTTAGAAGAAAGTAATTTTATTCCTGTATTATTAAAAAGGAAAGTAACACTATAATGCAATTTCTGTGGCATTATTATGGAATATTAGGTGACCAGATTGTACACTATTTACTCATGTATAATAACAGAGTAGTGCTGGTAATGAATGCTGTGGGCACACCTACTGGCTTTCATGATGGTTCCTATGCATGAACTCACCAACAAATGCTGCTCAACAGATTCTGCTCAATAGAGCAGAAATGGAGATGGGAAATCAGATTGGTATATGTCATGCTACTGGACCATTATTTGCCATAGTTCACACTTAGCGCTATGTTATCTGCAAAGGACACAATGCCAAGATATATGTATTCACTTTAAGATCTTTCTAGAATTTAAATTTTTACCAGTAATAATTTCTTAATATCTTGCCAGTTCCTGTATATTATAAATCTTCTTTCATCAATCATATCTGAGAAAAACACAATTAAATGGTATTTTGCATTTTATAAACGTAATATACATATAACTTATTCTCCTTTTAAGAAAGATAGGGTGGAATTTTGGTGGGGGTTTTTGCCATAGGAGGGTTTGAGAATGAGCCTTTATTCTGATCATTTTTTTCTAAGAGTATAATTGGGAATCTTTTATTTTAAACATCATTACCAGAAACAAATTACTTTCTCTAAATAATTTTCTTTTAGTTTTTGGGCCAAATCCAGTGGCTCAGGTTTTTGTTTTGTTTTGTTTTGTTTGTGATTTTTGGGTCACACCCGGCAGTGCTCAGGGGTTATTTCTGGCTCCAGGTTCAGAAATTGCTCCTGGCAGGCACAGGGGACCATATGGGGCGCCGGGATTCGAACCGATGACCTCCTGCATGAAAGGCAAACGCCTTACCTCCATGCTATCTCTCCAGCCCCAGTGGCTCAGGTTTTACTCCTGGCTCTGTGCTTAGGAATCACTCCTGGGATGGCAGTGATGGAAACTGGATTAGCCATGTGAAAGGCAAATCCCCTACCTGCTTCACTACTACGCCAGCCCTACTACTTTCTTGTGTTGTATTTCCATCTTCAGAGCTAAAGTAAATAATATGAAAATCTATAAACTTGATAAAATTTATATAAATCACTATATAATATAATTAATTACTTGGCCTGGGCTTTCCCAGAAATCCTCAACTCCTGTGGTTTGTGCCAAAACTCTATTTTGTTGTGTGTTTATTTTTCACTTTACAAAGTTAAGTGTGGTTAGTGTGTTTGTTTGGCAAAAGAAAGAGAAAAAGGGTCCCATGGCAGCACTGTAACTCTTGTTCTGCTTGGCCATGTAAAGAAGCCACGCTGGTGGTCAAAGACACTTGCCTAAAGACATCAGCTGGAAGAAACTGAATCCAAGGTTTTGTGCTCATTTCACCTTTGGACTCTTTTCAAAGGGCTTCCCAACAATCTCTTGAGGTCTGAAGTCAATGGTTCTTTTGATAATGCCCAGAACCTTTTTACTGGAAATGATCCATCTATTCTTGTAGTCAGTGTTGACCTGAAGCTTCTGCAAGGCCAGGTCCTTGGGATCAGCCCTTTGCTCTGCCCATCTGCAAGGTCACTCAATCACAGTGCAGCTCCTGTCTCCCAGCATAGCTGGGCCATGTTCTTGGTGATGGGATGCTACTTATTCTGGCCAGCAGCCATTTTTTAGATGATTCCATATCTTCTCTTCATCTCTAAGCTAAAATGGCCTGCTTGGACTTGGCCTGGACAGTCGTGAAGAGACAGTAATGCATTTATGCAGCACTGTCACTGTGTTCCAGTCTCTCTTGGCCATGGCAGGGCAGTCCCTGGGACTCTGTTTAAATCATTATGCCAACCATGAATGGGTCAGCCAAGTTGCTAACAGAATTTTCAGGATATAGTCCAGATGATGTAAAATAAAGTCAATAAGGTCTGAATAGAAATCCATGAAGGTGGAGAGATAGTACAATGGATAGAGCACTTGCCTTGCACATGGCCTGGGTTCAATCACTGGCATTTCATATGGTCCCCTGAGCCCTGGTAAGAATGATCCCAAGAACAGAGCCCAGAATAAGCCCTGAGTACCACCTGGTGTTCTCCAAAATATAAAACAAACAAAATAAATACACATTCTTGACACTCAAGTCACATAACAAGATTAGTCTATATTTTTAATTGCTTTTTGTTTTGTTTTGTTTTTATTTGGGATGTATCCTGCAATGCTTGGGGTTACTTCTGGCTCTGCTCTAAGGAATCACTTCTGGTGGTGCTTGAGGGAACATATGGGATGTCAAGGAGCAAATCTGGGTCAGCAGTGTGCAAAGCAAGTGTCCTACCTACATCTCTCCAGGCTCTATCATTTTTTTCTAAGTTATATGTTAAGTGAAACAGGGTACCAAGGCCTTGGAAAGAACTCAAGTAGGGACATTTAAGCAAAGAAGTAAAAGATTCATGGTAGAACAACAGCCTATCTAAAGATATTAAATAACTAAAGATATTAAATAATCTGGACATTTTCCAATAGTAGACCTACAAAAATACCACCAAATCTTTCCAAGATAAACTCTTATGGTTTAAAACCATCTTTGGCTGCATATCTAACTGTTATCCCTAGGATTTTATTTTGGAGTTTCCCTTTGTTTAACTACCGAGTCTAAGCCAAATCCAGCTTTGTTTGGCTCAACAAACACAAAACGACACTCAGCTTAACTGCAAAGCCCTAACAAGTCACCTCTTCCTTAACTTCCATTTGCATAGCCCAGAAGCGGCAGGGCCACCCTTCCTCTGGAACCTAGATGCCAAAGGCCACTGAACTTGAAGTCGGCAAAGTTCAGTTAGGGAAACAACTAATTATACTTCCAGCTGTGGCTTACCTTGAAGAACTTCCATGGGCAGAACAGTCCAGGCGTTTTCCAGATAGGAAATATAAATATAGCGAGCTGTGTTGCAAGCAAGACCAATGTACAGAACCCTGAAAAAAACAAACAAAAAGCAAAAATAAATTAATAAATTGAGGCCTTAGTATGAGCTCTAAAATAAGCAAATATTATTTGGTCTTTGCCCTGCCCAAACTGTCCCACCCTTTAACAGAAAAGGTTCCAAACTCTGGGGATGGGTGAGGGATTACGTTAAAGGACAATAAAATCTTACTATAAACTCTTAGGAATTGGACAACATACTTCTAACTGCCCTCAGTCTTCTCACAATGCTTGTTAATATAAAAACGAATATCACCCTTTCTGAAACTTAATTAGTAGCAGAGAAGATGTTTTTTTTAAAACTGTCTGGGCACACTGCCACCTATAATGACATTGCTGGCCCCCTTCCAGGTGCTGTAGGGGAGGCATGCCTGGCAGGACAGCCACTCCACTGTGACGGGGGAGGAAGGATGGAAATGAGAGCTAGCAAAGAAGAGTGTGGTCTTCCTGGCAAATCCTAAAATGCCCAGCAGCTTTCCAAGGAGACTCTGAAGGTCATTAAAAACTATCCAAGAATGACGAATTGGCCATTTGGAAATCAAACCCTTTTTTTTCCTATTAGTTCAACTGATACATATTCACTTTTCAAAATCCATGACATCATACCTACCTAAAGAAAAAAAAACACTAATAAATCTATCTCAATATCTCACTTTCCCTCTCTCAATCTCCGACTCTGAAATGTGAGTACAACAAAAATAAAGGCCTAGATTGGTGCTTTCAGCCTAGAGGCAGTCATCTCTCTCCTCCTGAACTGGATAAGCTGGTTTTGAAGCAAATAGTGGCTGTGTACCAAACAACTCGTGATGGCAGGGGTTACTTGATTTCGGTTGGTTTCCATTTGCATATAAGTTACCTAACTTGAATGTCCCACCTCACCCCTAAATTCAACTAGGACTGAGGTAAAAACTCAAAGGTAAAAATCAAGTCAATAAATAGGATAAGTTACCTTGTAAATTACCATATGTTACCTAACTTGAATGTCCCCTCCACCCCTAAAATCAACTACCACTGAGGTAAAAACTCAAAGGTAAAATCAAATCAATAAATAGGATAAATCTGGTATATTCCTAATCCTGCTCAATCACATTTTTATGTTAAATTTTTTTCTATAAACGTTGCTTTTTTTTTTCCCTAACACTGGATCAAGAAAAGGAAATGCTTGCAAATATTCCAATTAGCAGTCATTGGAACAGAGGACATAGGACAATCATTGGAACAGTATATAGAACACAGGATAGGGGAGAAGCCAAAAGAGACTGGAAGGGGAGCAGTTAAGAAAGGAAATGAGGGACTGAAGCAATAGCACTGTGGTAGGGGATTTGCCTTGCATGCAGATGACCTGGGTTTGGTTTCCAGCATCCCATATGGTCCCCTGAGCCTGCCAGGAATGATTTCTGAGTGCAAAGCCAGGAATAACCCCTGACCATTGTCAAGTGTGCCCTTCCCCCCCTCCGAAAAAAAAAGAAATAAAAAAAGAGAAATAAAAAGAAAAGAAATAAAAAACGAAAAGATGGGATCCTTGGTGGAATAAAGAGACCTGGTTACCTTATTCTGTGGAAATTGCACTCAAATCTGCCTTGCAAGCGCTAGCCAAGGAAGGACCACAGTTTGATCCCCCCCCCCCCCCCGCGTCCCATATGGTCCCCCCAAGCCAGGGGCAATTTCTGAGCACTTAGCCAGGAGTAACCCCTGAGCATCAAACGAGTCTGGCCGAAAAATAAAAAAAAAAATGTGTTCAGCAAACTTCCTACAGAGCAGAGTCCCTCTGTCAGGAAACAAATAAGCAAACAAAAGAAGTGGGTAGTTACTATACAAATACCTAACATGCACACACCTATGTTGGACTTCTTCTGAAGTTCTAAACTAGCTCTGTTGATGACCTCAACTTAGGTTAACTCTTGAGGTCCACGAATATTTTCACTAAAGGGCCATCTAGAAAATACTTCAGACTTTACAACTATGTTGACTGTTGTAGAGACAGAGGCAACCACAAACAACATGTAAATGAAGGAGCATGGACATCTATATTCCAATATAATTGGAATTATAAACACTGAAACTAAATTTTATATAATTTTATATGTGGCAAAATAATGTTTTAATCATTTTTATGAGCTATTTAAAAGTAGAGAAACTCCTTTTAGTTCAAGGGCCATACAAAAATAGGCAGCTGGTCAGATTTGGTTTATAGGCTATAGTTTGCCAACTCTGACCAAGCCCATCAGTTCTGACTAATTTTGGCTGTAAATCAAATTGATTAAAATGGCTATATAAAACCCTGCAGATGTCAAAGCCTACAATTTCAATAAAGATTCTTGAGGTTGGGACCCAGGTATCATGTTTTTGAAAGCTCCTTACTTATTCAGATACTGAGTCAGGATGGAGAACCAATGTAGCTCTTTCCAATCAACATGCTGTAACGCATTCCTATAATATCATCTAAAAAAATGAAATGAATATCATTCAATCTTCCTTGAGTTCACACTGCCTATCTTAGTGGTCTCCAACTTCTTATACCAGTGTAGACCAGTGAAACAGAAGTATTTTGTAAACTGCCAAAACAGAAGCAATAAATATTACGGTAGTGCTTTTTGTATTGCCTTAAATCTAATACTACAAAATAAAAATGCTCTAGTTGTGGAACCAGAGGGTCTGGAGTGATAGTACAGCAGGTAGGGCATTTGCCCTGATCTAGGATCAATCCTTGGCATCCCATATGGTCTCTCAAGCCCACCAAGAGTAATTCCTGAGTGCAGAGCCAGGAGTAAGCCAAGAGCATCAAAATAAATAAATAAAATGAAAATAAAATGGTACCAGAAACAGAGCAATAAACAAAAATGTAGTCATGGAACATCTTGAACTTTGGAAAAAGCAATACTTCATTCAAACAGTGTTAGTGTAGAGCATACTGTTGTTAGAATTTTTTATCCCGTGGCTGTAGCATTGTTTCAGACAGACAAAGGTCTACATTGTCTTTTGGTTTGATTTTTTTTCTCACTGACGAGATTTAACAGTTAGTGGCAATGACTTTTTCAGACTGCCAGAAAATATTTGCAGACCAGTGTCAATCCACAGATTCCAGAGCTGAAAAATCACTGGCCTATCCTGAACCTTTGTTTCAGGCCTTTTCTGAACTCCGGTTACCATGACAACTGCCCTTTAACCTAGACCCTCCTGAGTCCAAAGGTCCTGGCCTAAAGTAATCCAAAGTAGATCTATTGACACAGATTATGGGGTACTGTGCTCTGTATCAACCTCTGCCATGTGGAGTTCAGTTAGTGAGTCTATAAGTTCTGGTCTCTGGTCTCTGATTACTTCCCACAAATCAAAGGGCTAAAGGCTTTGCCCACATACTACACTCATAGTTTCTAGTTCCTGGGACCAAATAGATGCCTTAAGGTGGAGGAGAAAAAGATGAAAAAGCATCTGGAGAATTGACTTTATCTCTCTGAACCTTGTTTTCCTTATATTGAATCATCCATATCATAGTACCTACTCTGAAGGCTTGTGATGTTTACCACACAGAGAACAGCCTTCAGTAAGCACCCGGCAAATATAGCCTTGTTTCCTTATTATCAGAAAGATGAGGACCCAGCAATACCTTTGTTTTCTTTTTTTTGTTTTGTTTTGTTTTTGGGCCACACCCAGCAGTGCTCAGGGATTACTCCTGGCTATCTACTCAGAAATAGCCCCTGGCAGGCACGGGGGACCATAGGGGGCGGGGATTTGAACCAATGACCTTCTGTATGAAAGGCAAAAACACCTTACCTCCACGCTATCTCTCCGGCCCCTATTTTTTAACTCAACATTAATCCCCAAATTTCACAAAAGGGGACCCTGCCCAATTATTGGGGGACAGTGATAGGATCAAACTCAAGACCTATTAAGTGCCAAGCATGTGCCTTGCCACTGAATGGCACCACCAGGCTCCTATGCAGCCTTTATGAGGAAGCTAGTGACTTCAGGCAACCAGCAAGGGCATTAAGAAGAGAGGACTGGGCTCCAGAGAGAGAGGACAGAGTTTTAGAGAGAAAGGATGGGGTTCTGGTGAGAAAAGATAGGGGTTCTAGAGAGAAAACTCTAGAAAGTTTCAGAGCAATGGTGGCGTTCCAGAGAAACAGCAGGGTTCCAGAGAGAAGATGGGGTTCCAGAGTAAGGATCAGATTCCAGGGAAAGGGCAGGGTTCTAGAGCGCGGGTGGGACTCCAGAGGAAACTGAGTACCACCTTGTCTTCAGCTCTCATACTGGACCACTTGGAAGGATCCCTACCATTGCTCCACTCCCCCCCACCCCCAATCAAAAGAAAACAAAACAGCAAAAGTAAAACTACCAGCAGGGCAAGGAGCATCATTTTTAATCTATGAAAAGGAAAGAAAGTAATATACATATATTAAAGAATCACTGAGAGGAATTTTGACAATCTGAAGAATCCCTTTACTATTTAAACAAGGTATTTTAATTCTATATCATTCACATGGGCTAAACTGTGTTCCTCCACCCCAAAAATACTCCAAAGTTTCATATATTAAAATACTAACATCTAACCCCAATACTTCCAAGTGTGGCTTTTAAAGAGGTAACTAAGTTCCAACGGATCACACAGGGCAGGGGTGGGTCCTGCTCCTGGTGGATAGGTGAGAATGGAGGTGACAACACAGAGCTGTAGAGAGTAGATGAGAAGCCAGAGGAAGATGAGAGAGAAAGAGGGAGAGAGAGAGAGAGAAAAGGAGAGGAGGAAAAAGGGAAGAGAAGAGGAAAATAGCCAAGGAGAGAAAGAGGATGGGGAAAAAAGGAACAAAAGAAGGGGGAGGAAGAAAGATAAGGAAGAGAGAGGGAGAGGAGAGGAAGAGAGAAAGGGGGTAGGAGAGAAAAAGAGAGCTGAGAAAAAGGAGAGGGAGAGCAACATCCTTGAGAGAAAGAAGCCCTGCAAACTCGAGGCTCCTGAAATGTCAGTTTTTAGTTGCTAGCCGGAAAGAAACAACTTACAACTCTGCCTCTATGCCTTGCAGTTTACAGTGCAGCCCAAGACTATGACTAACACGATTTGCTAATCAAGTGGAATTTACACTATGTGTTACTAGAGCGTCTTCTGTTCAGGATGAGCAGAGAGCACATGCATGTTCCCCAACACTTCCCTGGTTGCTGGGGGTAAAGGACTCTAATAAAAAAGCTCAGAACCTCATTCCTTTCCAACTGCAGGAGGCCAGGGAGTATCAGAGGAGATGAGATTAGAAGGCAAAATTGGAACAGGTGGTTGGTAGAAGAAAATGTACGTACAAATAAGAACACATTAGTCCTTAGTGCGATGTAAACAATTAATCAGAAAACACCATATCAGTGGATTGGCAAGATCGTACAGTAAGTAGGTGCTTGCCTTTCATGCAACCGACCAGGTTTGATCCTTGGCATCCCATATGGTCCCACAGCCAAGTGTAATTTCTGAGTGCAGAGCCAGGAGTCAGCCCTTAGCACTGCACGGTATGGTCCAAAAGAAGAAAAACAAAAATCAAAACTACCATATTATTGAAAATCAAAATGGCTAATTTGAAAAATAAATTAACTCTTTGACTCTATATATTGAGGAAAATATAACAGGATGAGAAAAAGTGCTTATGAAATTCTAATATCTTTAGGCCACCCCATTTCACTTTACTGCAGGACAAACCAACTGTTGGTTACCTTAAGAAAACTTTTTTCCTCAGACAAAGAGTAGTCAAGATATAGGTATAATTAAGTATGAGTCATTTTTCTATTTCTTAAAGGCTGAGTTAGTCATTAAACTCTATTTTCCTAATCTTCACAATTTATAAGACAAATGCCCTCTGAGCCACAACAACCATAAATTTTGCTCCACAATCACTTACTGAGAAGCCCCTATGTCATATATACTATGCTGGACTCCTGAGAACTAAGTATGTGAAGAATCCTCCTTGTGTCCATGAAGAAGAGACACAAACACCAGCATGATAATGACAGTGGTTCCGTAGTAGGCAGCACATCTGTGTGTGTTAGAACAATCCAGGGATGATATTTGTTGTGGTGACAAACGGAGATACTTGCTAGTTGTTTGCTCAAAGAAGGGAAATTTCCAGGGTATACTTTTTTTTTTTTTTTTTGAAAATGAGGTGTGGGACAAGTATATTTGGGAACCTCTGCCCTTAGAAGAATACGGGATACACTAGGGAGGGTCTATATGGAGGAGAACCCCTGAGAGTTTTGTCCCTGAGAGTTTCTGGACTCCATGGTTAGAAGCATGAACAAAGACAATAAGCAGAGAAAGCATTGGAAACAGGTTTATCCTAAAACCTCAAGTGTTTGCCCACAGTCTTTAACAAGTTAAAGGATATGGCATAGATTTATGAATAGATGAAGGCACTTTTCTAATTCACAGCTGATCTCCCAATTACTCTTTCTTCTGGATTAATATCTGGTCCCAACAGAGAAAGATTCAGGCAGATTTACTAGACAAGACTCAGTTGAGACACCAAGCACAGCCAGTTCTCGGGTGAATGAATAATGGAGAAGGGACCAGTTTGCCATCAATGCCGTAACAGAAAAGCTCCTCAGAAAATAACTCAGACAAACCACCCACATAAAGATGGATTTTTAGCCTTGGAAAGTGGGGGATCTGGCGATAGAGATTGAAAGTGTCCTGCAATCCTTGTTCCAGATAGTCACACAAATCGCACACATACATTGTTGACAAGTACTGCTCAGCGGAAGACAGACTAACCAACTGTTAACCAAGCAGACTCAGATAGCAGCACGGCTGACAGGTGACACACCAGGGGGCCTTTCTTTAGCTACACCTTGCTATCTTTTTAGCCTAATGAGAATCCCAGATACTTGGAGTACAGCCTATAGTTTGCCTAATACATTATTGATCAATTTAGTTTTCCTTAGCATATGGCTTGCACTCAGGTTGGGTTCTATTCTCTCCAACCATCACTTAAAGGTCCAAATACCACCCCTCACAAATTAAGATGTTTTTAAATACCCTAGCACCACCCACAATGGTTCCTGAGCACAATGGTTCCTGAGCACCTGACTGCACCTCATCCTCACCAATTCAACAGTAGGCCAGAAAGATGGTTCAAAAGATTGGAGCACATTTTTGACATGAGGGTTCCTTATTGAATCCCCTGCACTACCTGGTCCCACAGCACCAATAGGAATGGCTCCTGAGCACCATATCAGAAAATGCATGTAATATCATTCTCCCCTTCCACTCCCCTCCAGAAAACAGTAAGGATTCTGGTATTTTGGGCAATCATTTGTATAAGCACCTACTTTTGTAAGAACCACACTCTATTCAGCAGAATCATTTATTCAGAAAAATAATCTAGTAAGTGATGTGCATAATCAGTTTAGGAAAGCACGTATGTATGTATCTAGAAGGTAGGTCTAAATCTCTATTTATAAAGATGGGAAGTATATATCCAAATCATTTAAAAGTAAGATGGAGGCCTTGGAAGTTCAATTTTAGTTTTTTCTTTTCTTTTTTAATTTGGTTTTTGGGCCACACCTGGCATTGCTCAGGGGTTACTCCTGGCTGTCCTGGCTGTCTGCTCAGAAATAGCTCCTGGCAGGCACGGGGGACCATATGGGACACCAGGATTCGAACCAACCACCTTTGGTCCTGGATCGGTTGCTTGTAAGGCAAACGCCACTGTGCTATCTCTCCGGGCCCCAATTTTAGGTTTTCCATATCCATGTTCCCCTCTTCCTTCTGCCACAAAGTCACATTTCTGCCCTTGTCACATCAGGTTTTAATGTTTACATTCTCTTTTCCTTCTTGTCTTGTGTCCAGGGTAGCCTGGATAGAAAATATCATCACTGATCTTCCTTGAAATTTCTGATACCACCTCACCCTACTCTTATGGCACTAGGGTATTAACAACAGCCAGAACTTGGCCACTGAATCACTGGCTAAGTGGCTGCTCTCCATGCTCTTCAGCCATGTGCTCACCTAGAAGTGGCGACACTAATAGGGATTCTGAACCGTTTCCTCATCATAAGCTGGGCTCTGGTAGCTCTGACTGCAAGTGTCCTTGATGGATAAAACCCTTCCCCAAACCTCTCCTGGATGTGCTGGGCAGGAAGTACTTGTCCCCCCACTCCTCTTTGTCTATCTTTGCTCCCAGGAGTACGTGGTACAATCTGCAGCTGTGAGACAAGAATGTTGAAGTCCTTGAGGGATGGTCCTATGGTTCCTGAAGCCCGCCAGGAATAATTTCTGAGTGCAGAGTCAGGAGTAACCCCCTAGTGCCACCAATTATGCCCCCCCCAAAAAAAAATCAAACAAAGTGAAGCCTGCATCTCTAGGTCTAATGGAGACCTACTGGAGATTATGTGTATTTCAGGCAACACAATATTTAAAACAAAATATAATCAACTAATTGGAAGACACGATATGCTGTTTTGCTCTTACTATTTCTGTCTAGGTAAATGGCAAATGATTGAACACTCACAGACACATTTTAATACACTTAGGTTCAAAAAGAGCAACTCCATAATTTTCAGGTAAAGACACTGACTTTTGGCATAGAAATTAATTTGAAGAAAGTTTCAAGAATTTTACTTAACCCTATACTATATTTGAAGAAACTAAAGAATTTCCTTGACATTCAGGTTCAAGCAATTCAATAAATAAAATCAAAATAGTCCTCTCACTCTTCTCGACTTTGGCCAGATTACAGTATGAAGTGGGTACAGTGCAGTTTTTAAACTAAAATGAAAGGAATTAGAGTAAGGGGAAAAAAAGTATCGAGTGTTGGGAATAGGATGTTTGGAAGAGATTGGATTCCTGGATGAATTGAAGAAAACATTTCTCTAAGAACATTCACACATGGGAAGGACATTTCCTCTGCAGAAGGAATGGGCTGTATAAAACCCAAATTAGACCTGCAAGCAACCAGCACACTGTACACTATTATGGGAACATTATGGGAATTTATACAGCCTTCTTGTCCTACAGAATCCTGAACATGAACCTGGGCCTATCCAGATCTCTGAGAATGATGCCTGTAGACCTGGGGTCAGTGCTCCCAGATGGAGAGACTTGGGCTCCGATCCAATGGACTAGACAGACTAGACTTCAGTTTCACAGAACACTTCCTGTTTTGCTGAGGCCTCATTTGTCTGCTCTATTCTGTGAAAAGGTCTTAGGTAACATAGAATCTTCACAGCCTGTGAGGCAGCCAGTTCCCCAGAGTGGCCTAACAAAGTCTCAATTAGGAGAAGGGAAGAAAAGTCTGTGTGTCTGTCCTGTCTTGTTATGGCTGTGGAAACAAATACCACAGAATGGGAGGCTAACAACACAGTCTATTTCCTGACATTTTGGGAGGCTTCCAGCCTGGAACTAAGAGGAGGCAGTTAGTGCTTTCTGAAGAGACCTTTTGCTTGTAGAGATCCTTCTGCTAGTAGCTTCATACACTCGTTCTGTCAGCTGAGGTGAGTCCATGTTCCCATCACTTCTCATAAGACACTGGACATCTTGGATGAGATCCCACCCTATCCACCTCATTTTCACATAATCATCCCTTTAAAGACCTTTTATTTGAATACAGTCCTACTGAGATATTGGGGATAAGAACTTCAACATACAAATTACTGAGGTGGAGTAGGGTGAGGAGACATAATTCAACCCATAAAAATGACCTTAAAGTAATGCAACAGTTCTAGCACAAAGAAAATTCAGTAAAGACTGGCAGGGTTTTTTCAACATGGTAGAGAAAGAGCAAGAGAGAGAAAGAGAGCGTGATGGCAGTCTCAAAAGACAGAAAAGGGGGCCAGGAAGGTGGCGCTAGAGGTAAGGTGTCTGCCTTGCAAGTGCTAGCGTAGGACGGACCAAGGTTCGATCCCCAGCGTCCCATATGGTCCCCCCAAGTCAGGAGCGATTTCTGAGCGCATAGCCAGGAGTAACCCCTGAGCATCAAATGGGTGTGCCCCCCCCCAAAAAAAAGCAGAAAAGAGGCTGTGCACTTCACACTGTTAGCAACCATATTTTTTTTTCTTTTTCATTTTTTTTTATTTTATTTTTTTAATTACTTTTATTTAAGAAAGAGGACAGGGTAAAGTTAAAGTGGAAGCCCAATCACCCATAAGCAGAATTCTCGGTAGACCCATCGATGATATCCCAGCCTTGATCTTTCAACCAAAGAAAATTAAGAAAAACAAAACTGAACCCATGTACAATACAATTAATTTGTCCCTCAAATCCCCAGTTGTATTACATACTATTTCTTAGCAGCACACAATATAATCCAAAGAGATTAGACTTATGTAACTCCTTAAACATTGAGGGCAAAGTACATTTATCTAGTTCCATGCACATGCTTACTAGTTTAAATTAACCTCAAAAGTTTTAGTGGGTTGTTTTTCTTAAGGATTGGAGTCAAGGGAAAATAGTAAAAAATGGTGTTAGAGTGGCATTTGTTTGCATAGGCCCACCAAAATATAAGGGACATGGAAAGAAAAATTATGGTCTAAATACAAGGAGACCCTACCCCTGAAGTTTCCTGACACAGGACTGACTCTAGGCTCCAGGCAAACTAGTTTGTCCAATTCAAGTCATCGTCTGTAGTGGCAATACACCTCTATTCCTCACATAGTCTCTGTTGTTGGTATCATGCTTCTGTATTAAAGGTCCTGGAGTCTGCATATCCCATATTGCAGTCAGGATGGTGCAGAGCATCCTCTCGTTTCACCTCACACTTAAGGGGCACTAGAGAGAACCATGTCCTGTAGAGCAGGTCATTGTTGTTGTCAAGTCTTCTCAGTGTAAACGGAAGTCTCTTTTTAGGAGGTCGATGTCAGACCCTTGGTAGTGTCTTTCCTGGTAGAGGACTGCTTCCAGCTGTTAGCAACCATATTGACTCATTGGTGCTATCTGGCTGATTGCTATTTATTTTCTCAGAGGCTAATGTTGAACAAAAGACTCTGACAAACACTGCTAATTAAATTGTGTTTTCACAATGGTTGTGTGTAAGCCAAAAAGGTAAAATTCATGATCCAGGCATCCTAAAAGTGAGTGTCTCTGGAGAACAGACAAGAACTGCCTTGGTAACCATAGGGGTTTTTCAAAGAACAAATAAACAGGTAAGGAAAACTCCAAAACATTTTGCAGATATGTAAGCCACCATCAAAACAAAGTGCAAATATTTCAGAGAGGAAAGCCAAGGCATGTATCCATTCTGTCTGAGCTGGCCTATGGAGAAATCAGTTAAGTTTAGGGCTCTGAGCTGGTCTATGGAGAAATCAGTTAAGTTTAGGGCTCTGACTTTCATTCAAGTCAACGGGCTTTGAAGATAAAAAATTCTTCACACAGACTAGCACAATGGTTCTCACAAATCACACAGCTGCCACTGTCCAAAGGCCCTTTCTGATAGGCAAGGCAGGGACAAGCCTGCATCACTCATGTGATCTGTGCATATTTCTGACTTACCAGCAAAAAGCTCTCAAAGTCAGAGTCTGAGCAGGATAGGGGGAAGATCTAATTTGTGTTTCTTATATTAATATCAACTCAAATAGAAGATAATATTAGGAGACCCAGGACCAAAAAGAGTCAGAGTATTAAATCCAAACCTCTTTCTTACTTGTAGAAATAAAAAGGCCCAGAGAGGTCAAGTGGTTGGTAGGTGGAAGGTCAAGTCATAAGCTCAGAACCCCTTTGTCCCAAAGT